>NC_056739.1:1227353191-1227423191 GCF_019279795.1 Protopterus annectens
GTGAGACATCCCACTAACACAGCTGCAGAGTTGAGTCCTCAGCCAAGTGTCCAAGATAAGTCCTCTAGCACCCTCTCTGTGAAACCAGTGCTTTGTGTTCCTGCTCCAAACAGCTGACACACATACACTCTCTGAGATTTGATTTTCACAGACACACACCTGGGATAATCTGGCACAGATTTACTAGCTATGTCCTCTTCTGCCCAGACTATAAGGTAATTACACTGCCACAAGACACTCCAAATCCAGCTACTCTAAGGGTCTTACAAGGGTATCCAATTAAACTGAGTGGAATTAATATTAATACAAATGGTAGTGTTTGGCAATACAGTAAGGCTTTCAGGAGTGGGCACAGAGTCACCAAATAGATATAAGTACTCTCAAAGGTTAAAATATTCTCTAAAGGACCAGCCAAAATGAAAGGTTGAAATATATTTAATAATAAATAATAAAAGATCATGAAAATGCTAAATATATATTTACAATAAACACCAGAGTTTCAATCACAGGAAATATTAAAAATAACACAGATGGATAGAGTCACACAGATACAGAAAAACAGTACTTAACTAATCTCACTATATTTTCCCAACTAATCCAAAGAATTACTATTCCCTGGATAATTATTAAAGCAAGGCAAGATGAAGTGGGTGAGAGATCTTTCTATGTCAAGTTCCAAAAAACAGACTGCTCTGAGACTTCAGTCTCATCTAGTAGTAGTAAAACATCATCTTTGCCCTGAATTACAGAATGACATCACATACACCTAGTCATCTAACTTCTGGTTTCTGTACTGTCCCCTTTCCTAGCAAATGGCCTAGAATCTTGCACATATGTGTCAATAATACAAGCACAGAGCTTTGCTAAGATCTGTTGCAGCTTCTGGAACTCATGAAACAATAAAACACTTCTACTCTTCCTACAGGAGCTAGAAAAAAGTTATGTACTCACCATAATGTTCTATGTGAGTTGTTTATCTCACCTTCATTCTTAGAGATCAGTTCAGAGCTGATCCTTGAGGTCTTCAGACAGCTAGAGGCCAAGCCCCTATCCCATGATGCACATGGAGTTACCTCAGATCTTGTTTGCTGTGTATAATACCATGTGTCATTCTATCACTCTTTAAGAGAAAGCCATAGAAAGATTGAGCAACCAGGAAAAATCTAGTATCTCAGTCCTCGAAAAAACCTTGGAGGGGGTAGGAGGGTGGGAAGTAAGAATAAAGGCGAGATGAACAACTCACATGGAACGTTATGGTGAGTACATAACTTCTTTATGTCAAGTTTTTCTATCTCACTATTCATTCTTACAGATGGGTAGCATCCCAAGCACCATCTTTCTTGGGTGGTTCGCGGGAGTATGTTTTTTAGGACAGTAGACCCAAAGGAGGCCTTGTCCCTGGAGGCCTTATCAACTTTGTAATGAGTGATAAAGGTATGAGGATTTGATCAAGTGGCTGCTACACAAATGTCTACAGGAAGCCTAGCAGAAAAGGCAGAAAATGTAGACACTGCTCTGGTAGAATGAGCCTTAATTTTGTGTTGTAAGGGCATATTAGCAGCTGAATAAGCAAATGTGATACAATCAGATAACCATTTAGAAAGTGTTCTTTTTGCCACTGGCATACCTTTTCTGGAATCTGAAAAATAAACAAAGAGCTGTTCTGATTTCTGAACTCTTTTGTTCTATCCAAGTAAAATCTGAGTTGTCTATGAACATCAAGCTTGTGCAGCATATACTCTAGGTTGTTGGTGTGTTTGGGAAAGAACACTGACAAGTCTATAATCTGGTTAAGGTTAGTTTCAGTACAAATTTTGGGTAAGAATGAAGGATTTGCTTGCAGGGACACTATCAGCAAGGAAAATCAAATAAGGTGGCTCTATGGACAAGGCCTGAAGCACTGACACTCTAAGGGAAGAAGTGATAGCTAATAAAAAGATAGTCTTCCATGACAAATATTTGAAATCACATGAGAAAGCTGGTTCGAAAGGTGGGAGAATAATGCATGAATGCATAAAATTTAGATTACATGGGGTATAAGAGGACTTGTCAGGGGGGTCTGAGATGAAAAGACCCTTTGAGAAAGGCTTTGGATAGTTTGTGCGACATTATGTTTAATCCTTCAAAGTCAAGGTGAAAATTAAAGATAGCAGCAAGTTGGACTTGAACTGTTGCTGCAGCAGCTCCTTTATTAAAAAGCATAATCAAGAACTCTAAAAGGGAGGCAATAGGTGCTTGGTAGGGATCAATGTTATTTTGAGGGGCCCATATAGAAAAGCTTTTCCATTTGCTAAGATATAGCTTCCTAGTAGAGGACTTATGAGAAGATATCAGAATTTGTTGCATTTAAAAATTTGTAAATGTGATTTTTAGTACAATACATGAAGAATATGGCAATTAAGTAATTATTGTATCATTAGGATTAATCATTCAATCAGCAATAGTATTTAAGCAGAAGGGGAAGAGCTTGTAGTATTGTGCATCTGAGGAAGTGTATTCAAACGAAAACGCAGGTGTGGAGACATAGCGTTAATGTGTTTGGAGTGTTTTGCTGAAATTACGTGTTGCTGCTTGGTTCGTTACTTTTGTTAATAAAGCTGCTAAAAAAAGAAAAAAGGAGCCTTTCTTCCACTAGTACCTTTTGCTTTGCTTAGTTGTGACTGTTCTGGTACTAGGCTCCATTGTCGTGGTTTTGGTTTAGTTATGGAGGTGGAAGAAGGCTCGTCGGTGAATGTGGAAGGTGTAACCGGATTGGATAACACAGTAAGCTCTGATAGACTGGATAAGATATCCAACCAGCTGACTCAATTGTTAGAACTGCTTGCAGGAAATGGTGGGGCGTCGCTGAGTGGCGTTCCGAATAATCAGGAGGCTCTCCCAAGAAGGGAAAGAGACAGGAACAGAGGAAAGAGTGTTTTCCCCAGCCCGGAGAGACGTGAAGGGAGCCAAAATACTGATCGGAGGCAAGGCGTGCGGCAGGATGAAGTTGGCGTACCAAATATTTTTTCGAGGAGCTTGGAGGAAGACGCCTTTCCGCTTCTCACTATTGACAGTGGTGAAAATAGAGCAGTAAGACGTAAAAACGTTGGGAATGCAGCTAGAAGCTACAGTAATGTCATGACGGGTAGCAGGACTGCAGGTAATTCCAACGAAGAAAATGAAGTGTATGCTAAACAAACTAAATTGGACTTTGATAAGGTTTTTAATCACAAATGCAATTTTAAAATTAAAAATGTGTACAAAGGGCCTTCTAATGATGATTTTTCATCTTTTAAAAATAACTTGAAAGTATTTGATGAAATGTTATTTAAATTTAAAAATTTGGAAATGGAAAATGCATATTTAAACGAATGCCTAAGCTTGAAAATTGTTCCTAAGGGGCTGAGGGTATGTCGCTACCCTAATAAAGTCAGGGTAGGTAGCGAATTTCATGTGGAATTAATAGAGATTTTCGATATGTGTGGGTTTGAAATCCTTAAAGCAATTATTAAAGAAAACATGAGAGTGATGGAGGATTTAAATAACAAAATAAAAGAAGTGAATGAATGTATCACTAAGGACCTACTCTTTGAAATGCAGGAAAACCAGATTAAGTACCAAAATATATTGGGAAGTATAGAGAAAAGTATAAACAACATTTTCGAGAGGAAATGTAAAAAGCTTGATAGGGACATCATGGAATATAAGGAAAAAACAAACTACCCAAAACCTAGGGATTTTTTTCCACAAAAATTTAATATTGTTCACAACCAGGAAAATTTAGAGGAAGAAGAATATGTAGAAAGAGTTGAAAGGGATGGAGGTAGGAGGGAGAATGATTACCCAGAGCTGCGTAGGTCAGAGAGAATTAAAAATTACCATCAGAGGAACATACAAAAAAACTACCCAGGGGGGGGGCGGCTCAGGTCCAAAGGTATCAGGACAGGAACAGGTCATACAGAGAATGGTAATATGTGGAGGTGATAGTATGGAAACAACTCAGAGTAAGAATAAAATGGTTAGAGAGGGGGCAGTATGGAAATTAGGGAATTACAACATTTATAACTATAGTGGTGTAGATATTACACCCACCCACTTCCAACTATTCACTAAAGGAATGAAATTTGTACCTAATAGGAAGGCTGATTTGAGTAAAGTATTAATTGATTTGAAAATGTTCACAAGAAAGAAAAATCTTGAATTAATGTTTCAAGAAAATAGCAATGAGAGTATAGCAAATGGGAATTTAAGGAAAAGAAGTGTGTACAACCCCCCTTTAAACCAGCAACTAAAGAACTTTGAAGTAGTAACCGAAAGGAGGTTAAGGAAAGTTTTGACGGACAATAGGATAGGCTACAACTTAACCAAAGAGGAAAATGAGTTACTGATGGAATTATCAAATGACCCTACCTTAAGAATATTGAGACCAGATAAAGGAGGGGGTACAATAATTATGGACAAAATGATGTATGAGGCCAAAATGTTGGAACTCTTAGGTAATGAAGAAAGATATGTAAGATCTTCTATAAATGAAATAAACATAGCCAATAGGAATGTCTATTTAAAATTATATGATTTGTTATTAGAAGGTTTAATAGATCTAAGCACATTTAGATTTTTAAATGTAGAGAAACCAAAGATTCCTAACATATTCGGAATACCTAAGGTACATAAAGACGAATTAAACCCCCCTATGAGACCTATAGTCTCCTCAGAGGGCTCAGTGACTGCTCCTATAGCCAGATGGCTGGATTGTAAGTTAAAGGGAATAGTGAAGGAATGTGGAGGCGTAGTAAAAGACTCATGGGATTTACTTCGAAATTTGAAGAAAGAGTTTTTTGAGGAAGAATTAGTATTTATAACCCTGGATATTGTGGATCTTTTTTCATCCATCCCCTATAAAGAGGGTATGGAATGGTTTGAGGAGGCTTTGATTAATTATGGAAAGTATACTCACAATGAATTTTGTTTAATTTTGACACTAATGGAGCTTGTGTTGAAGAGTAATTTCCTACATTTTGAAGGCAAATTTTTTAGGCAGATAAAGGGAATTGCTATGGGTGCAAACTGTGCACCCATATATGCAAACATCATTCTGGCAGCATGGGAGCAAAAGTTTGTGTTATATTCAAAGTTCAGAAGCTGCTGGAAAATGTATAAAAGGTTTTTGGATGATGTTTGTATATTATGGGTGGGCACAGAAGCCGAGTTTGATGCCTTTTTTCAATATATATCTCAAACAACCTCCTTTTTGTCTTTTACTTTTTCCAAAAGTGTAGAGGCTTTGAAATACTTGGACATTTTTGTAGGGAAAGGAGAAGGGGTATTTTACTCAAAAGTATTTAGAAAGGAAAATTACTCTAACTCCTTTTTGGCATATGAAAGTGCACACCCCCACCACCACAAAAAGGGAATAGTAAAAGGGCAGTATGTTCGAGGTAGTCGAATGACCTCTAGGGACAGTGATTATGAGGAAGAGTGTATGAAACTAAGAGGGATGTTTTTAGATAGAGGCTACCCAAGGAAACTAATTGATGAAATTGAGAAGGAAGTAAGGGAAGGAAGAGTGGACAAATATTGGCCTATTTTAGGACAGGAAGATGACCTTGAGAAGGTGACCAACCTCGAAAAAAACAATTTTGAGTTAAGAAATAATTTTATAACAGATTATAGTGGGGAGGCTAAGGTCATACAAAGAATAGTGGAGGAAGAATGGGTAAAGTTTGGTGAATTCTCTGATTTAAGAAGTCTGTTTATACAACCCTTGAAATGTACATATAGAAAAGGATGAAATTTGAAAAATTTGTTTGAAAGAAATATTAAGGAAAATACTACTTCCAGGGAGAGAAAAGGCACATATAAATGTGGGAGGTGCTCCCAGTGCCCGTATATTTGCAATAAAGATATAATTTATGTGAAAAGTAGGGACATATTAGTGCAGAGTAAGCAATATGTTAATTGTCAAACAAAAGGTATAATATACCTAAGTATTTGTAAGAAATGTGAGGCATTTTACGTAGGGAAGTCTGAAAGAAGACTAAGAGATAGAATCTACGAGCATAACTATGAGATGAAGACAAAAAATATGTGTAATGCTCTGTACAAGCATAAAACAAAATGTGAAGAAGCTGATTATACCTTCTTTGTGTTAGAGGTAGTAAACAAAGATATACGTGGTGGCCAATGGGAGGAGACAATTGAGTACAAAGAGTTACTATGGCAACTTCATTTGGAAGCTTACAACCCACCAGGGTTGAATAATTATGTATCTTTGGCCCCAGTATTGAAAATAAGAGCAGCGAAGCTCTGAGTTGGAAAATTTATAATAGGGGATTAAAGATACTGAGACATTATTAAAGATAATTAAATACATAATTAATCAGCACTATTTTGTGGAAAAAAGGTAAAAAGAAGTGGCAGGATAATTAAGAGACAGGGTATCTGTAAGAAATGAATTTGAACCTGGGTAAACTTTGAAGTGTATAAAGTTGGGGCATAACTGTGAAAACAGTGGGTGTAATGTGTTCATCTAGACACCAGAGGGCATTGGATGTTTCTTAGTTGTATGTTTGTAGATATATATTGTGTATATATATTTTATATGTTTAGATTTTTGTATATAAAATGTGAAAATTTTAATGTTTTGAATTTTATGAATAAAAGTTGGTAATTAATAATAAAATGTTGTGAGTAGGAATGTAATAAATTGTAACATGATTTTAAGGGTAGACATGAAGGCACTTTGTAAATGTGATTTTTAGTACAATACATGAAGAATATGGCAATTAAGTAATTATTGTATCATTAGGATTAATCATTCAATCAGCAATAGTATTTAAGCAGAAGGGGAAGAGCTTGTAGTATTGTGCATCTGAGGAAGTGTATTCAAACGAAAACGCAGGTGTGGAGACATAGCGTTAATGTGTTTGGAGTGTTTTGCTGAAATTACGTGTTGCTGCTTGGTTCGTTACTTTTGTTAATAAAGCTGCTAAAAAAAGAAAAAAGGAGCCTTTCTTCCACTAGTACCTTTTGCTTTGCTTAATAAAAAGATAGTCTTCCATGACAAATATTTGAAATCACATGAGAAAGCTGGTTCGAAAGGTGGGAGAATAATGCATGAATGCATAAAATTTAGATTACATGGGGTATAAGAGGACTTGTCAGGGGGGTCTGAGATGAAAAGACCCTTTGAGAAAGGCTTTGGATAGTTTGTGCGACATTATGTTTAATCCTTCAAAGTCAAGGTGAAAATTGAAGATAACAGCAAGTTGAACTTGAACTGTTGCTGCAGCAGCTCCTTTATTAAAAAGCATAATCAAGAACTCTAAAAGGGAGGCAATAGGTGCTTGGTAGGGATCAATGTTATTTTGAGGGGCCCATATAGAAAAGCTTTTCCATTTGCTAAGATATAGCTTCCTAGTAGAGGACTTATGAGAAGATATCAGAATTTGTTGCATTTAATTTGAGAGGTTATGGAACCTGGCTATTTTGGGAATTTGAACAGCCAAGCTGTCAATTTCAGGGACTGAAGAGAGGGATAAAGATCCCCTGACGAATGTATCAGAAGATCTGGAACTGGGTCCAGAATCCAAGGGTCTTCCAATTGATGAAGTCGAAGGAAGGGGAACCAAATCTGATGAGGCCAATGAGGAGCTATTAGAATGATGATCCTTCCCAGGGCTTTTGCTTTCTGTAATACTTTGGGTATCAAGGGAATTAGTGGGAATGCATAGAGGAGACCCTGGGGCCAATCGTGTACAAGTGCGTCCCTTGGGGTTTCTCCCGGAGGGGGAATCAGGGCAAAGTAGCTTTTGCATTTCGTGTTCATGTGGTTGGTAAAAAGGTTGCAGCAAGGCTGGCCCCACCTGCGGAAAATTCTCTCCGCTATCTCATTCTTGAGGGACCACTCATGAGGCAACAAAATTGCCCTGCTCAGTTTGTCTGCTATCATGTTGGATTTCCCTGGGATGTGCATTTCTAACAGAAAGTGCTGGGTGGATGTAGCCCACTGCCATACTCTTAGAGCCTCGTGACAAAGGGGGTAGGACCTGGTTCCTCCTTGTTTGATCAAGTACCAGACCACTGACATGTCCATCTGAATCACAATTGTTCCAGAGGAAGAGAATCCTGGAAGTACTGCAACGCTAAAAGTACTGCTCTCATTTCCAGGACATTGATATGCAGATGTGCCCCCTGTTTGGTCCATGTGCCTTGGGCTGTTCTTCCCTGAAAATGCCCCCCCCCCCACCCTATCAGAGAAGCGTCCGTGGTCACTGTGGCTGCTGGTGAGGGTACGATAAAGGGATGACCTATCATTACATGAAGAGAGGTCAACCACCACTGAAGATCCTTTTTGCATGTGTTTGTGATCATTATGAGATGAGACATTGGGAGCTCTTGGTAAGACCATTGAGTGAATAACAGCCATTGCAGGATCCACATGTGCATGCGTCCCAATGGTATTGCTAATACTGCAGCTGCCATCATGCCTAACAATTTTAGTACTTCTGATGCTGGAGTCTTGTCTTTGGACATGGTATTGTAAACATGCTGATGGAGTAGTAAGACTCTTTCTACTGGAAGTCTCAAAGTGGTGGTGGTGGTGTCCAATTCTGCTTCAATAAAAACAATATGTTGTGATGATCAGATTTTTCTGAATTTACTGTAATGCCCATTTGATTGCAGAGAGAAAGAGTGGTGTTCCTGGCTTGTACAAGCTGATGCCTGGTGGTGGTGGTTAGGAGTGAATCATCTAGCTACGGAAACACCTGGAATCCTAAACGCCTCAGGTGAGCCGTGACCACTGTCATACATTTGGTGAACATTCTGGGGGCTGTAGTGAGACCAAAGGGCAGGGCTCAAAACTGGTAGTGATTGTCTCCCAGCCAGAAGCGCAGATGATCCCTGGATGGTCTGGCCTTTTTTATATGGTAGTATGCATCCTGGAGATCTATCTAGCACATACAATTGTCTTTCCCTAAGAAAGGAAGTATAGACTGAAGCGTGACCATCTGGAACTTCTCTTTCTTAACAGATCTGTTTACTTTGCTGAGGTCCAAAATTGGTCTCCAGTCCCCTGTCTTTTTTGGAACTAAAAAGAATCTTGAGTAAGTTCCAAATCCTATCTGGTCTGCTGGGACTGGTTGGATGACTCTTTTTCTTAGCAATGTTTGGACCTCTACTGTTGTCTGTTCCCTGTAACTGGATGGAACGTCTGGGATTTTTGTTGTCAATGGAGGGGGTGTGGCAAAAGGAATGAAATATCCTCTGGAAACTATACTTTGTACCCAGTTGTAGTTTGTTATTTTGAGCCAGCCATCTGGATACAAAGATAAGTGACCCCCGACTGCCTCCAGAGCAGGACAGTTGGGCGTCCTTTCAGGAGCACTGGTAGGGCTTCCCAAAGAACTGTTCCTTGTCGCCCTGGTTTTGTGGAGCCCCTCTGTCGCGAGGGCGGCGTCTTCTGTTATTGCTCCTTCCTCTGCCCCTGGAGGGGGGTTCACCATGTGTATCCTAAAAGGCTCCTTGGGCTTTTCGGAACCACATCTTTCCTCCCTTTTGGCCCTTGGGGTAGGGTCTGGTAGGGGTAGAAAATGGACTCTGATGGCAGACAGAGTCTTTCCTTCCTGTTCACACCTGGTCAAAGTTTCCTTAACTTTGGGCCTGAAGAGGGAATAGCCATCAAAAGGGGTGTTGACAAAGGATGACTTAAAGGGCTCATTAAAAAGGAACACAAGTGCATCCAGGAATGTCTCCTGAGAGCAATTCCTGTACCTGCTGCCCTACTTGTTCCATCAGTTGCATATGAAATGAGGCACATGGACAAGATCACTATGGAATTAAGGGTAGCAAGCTGAGAGGCAAGTTTGTCTGAGGCTCCTGCAGCTACTGTACCCTGATGAGCATCTCCAAGCTCTTTCAGGAGATCTCTTTGCAGTCTCGTAAAATGAGTGAGATAGTTCAGTGAACGCAAGGCAAAAGTCGCTGAACTAAACGTGCATTTCCCGTTTCTATCTATGATCCTAGAATCTCTATTAGGAGGATAGATAGAGGAAGCAGTTTCCAACATCTTCTTTTTGGTAGCTGCCACCACCACCATGGCATCAACTGGCAGTGTCTTGTTAAGAAAGGACTTTTCTTGGGGGGCAGAAATAAACTTATTACGCCTCCTGGGGACAGGCTCCATGGTGTCCGGAGACTCCCACACCCTTTGTGAGACCAGCTCCATGAGCTCATCGAAGGGCAGAGACACCCAAGAGGTGGAGGGTTGAGACCCGAAAGCCTTCAGGAGAACCGACTCATCTTCAGTAGGGTTGGTAGTCACCCCTCTGCCTAAGGACTTCTAGTATCTCAGCAAATGAGATATCCTCAGAGGGGGACCGTGGTGACCCTTTCTGATTCATCCAAATCGGTATCAGATGTGAGAGACTCCTGTGAGGAGTCTAAGTCCTTCCTCTTACAGATTCTCTTCCTGGGAACCTCATCAGTGGGAACTTCTGGTGAAGTCTCGGAACAGCATGGGCCACCCAATGGGGCTTTGTGAGGCTCAGGGTCTCTATGCTTAGAAAGGATCTGTGAAGCAGAAGTGGACACAGCAGCTTTTGGGGAGAAGGTAGCTGGACCTGAAGTCGTAGATGTCTTAGGAGACATAATTCTCCTCATTGCTTTGAAGGCACCTCTGCTCCAATAAGAAGGAACCAATGGATCCAAGGAAACCACTGATCCCCCCATCACTGGGACTGTGGGCTCTGAACCAGAGGTAGAAGCCGAGCTCATCCAAGCTGAGGCCCTGAGAGGCAAAGTCAGAACCGACAAGTCAGTCTGACTATCCTCCCTGAACCCGACCGGAGAGTGTCAGCTCCTAGACTCCTTGATTGGTGCAGACGATATCCGAGTAAATGGAACCATGACACTGGAACAGGCATCGGCTCAGAAGGCTCAACAATCATCAAGTCCGACTCCTCTGGCACCAAAGGCCTGGTATGGTTCAGAGGAGGAAATGAAGTTAGAGGCAGTACAGTCTTCGGTTCCAAAACTGCTGGAGCCGATAAAAATGTTGCAAATGCCGGTGCCCATAACAACTTCTGCACCACGAGATCCCCATCCAAATTTGAAAGGGTGATCGAGGACTGAGATGAATGAATGGATGGATGGAGCCACTGATTGAAGGATTGGTGATTTAGGTACTTCGGATACCAGTTCCAGGACTGGGGACTGGCTCCGAAAAGACAAGACGCTCGGCTCTGATGGATGTGGAGCAGACGTTGATGTGTTTTTTTATTTTTTTTTTTACTTCCGAAGAAGTAGAAGCCTTAGAAGACTTTGAAGATTTACTAGACCTGTCCTGGTCACTCAAAGCTTCTTGAAAGGATGGTTTGAGAAGTCCTCTGTCTATTAACTTCTCTTTCTCTCCTGAAGAACCCTGGAGGAGAAGTAATGACAAATGGAGCAGCTTTCCTGAAGGTGCAAAGCTCCCAAACAATATACACAATTGACATGGCTATCTGTAATGGACCTTTTCAGTCCACATTTTGGACATTTTTTGAAACCCAACTTAGGATGTTTATCCCTATCCTGGTCAGCCATACTGAATTATACTGTATCAGGAGAAAAAACTACTGTAATATAACAAGACACACCCAAAACTTATTAGCTAAGCCTTGACAAAAACTATGGACTAAATATGCTGTGACAAATTGTCACTATTAAACACACACACACTTTAACTAGTTATCTAAAGCACTCTAAATAGCTAAATATATCAAAACACTGACAAAACTGTCACTGATCAAAAGCAGAAAACTTACTATTTAAACTCCACTAAATATAAAGGCCTATAGGAAAAAGACGAATGCCAGAGAGCTATATCTAAATATGAAAATGCACACCAAAGGGAAAGGGAATACACACTGCAGAGTTATAAAGGTTACAGAAGCTAGAAGCTTACTCTAAGTACAGAAATAACAAAGTTATTTAGAAATAAATTTTAGATAATAAATTTGTACTGGCCCGACCTATGCGAGGAACCTCTGATCTATTGCAGCGGCAAACTAGATCTGAGGTAACTCCAGGTGCATCATGGGGTAGGTATTTGACCTCGAGCTGTCTGAAAACCTTGAGATTTATAGTAGGCCGACTCGGAGCCGATGATCATCTCTGAACCCATCTGTAAGAATGAGCAGCGAGATAGAACAACTTTACATTAAATCATTCTCTGGCACAGACATTTTGACTCTGGCTGCAATCAGAACTGTAAGATACAGTCGTTATGGCCTAAATTAAGTGATTTAATTTCACACAATTTTTCAAAGTTAGCTGGAGCTGAGCTTATCCTCTTCCCTTCCAGTATTCTCTGTTACAATATTAATTTCAATAGTTATAATACAGTCTGACATAAAAGTGTATTTCTTTTTCTGTTCAACAGGACACACTGTTGATACATTTTAACACAATCAGCTGTACAAATACATTTTTCAACACAAGCATCTGTACAAATCAATTTGATATACAAATGACATGTAATTCTTTACAAAATTCCAGCTAGCTGTGCTGGCAAATGTTACACATCCACTGACGTACTTCTCCTGGCATAGCTGGCAATACCTCACATCATCACACCAACATTGTTATTAATGGCAGCAGCAGCTTTCCAGGGATGGACACAACATTCTGACAAACAGGGAATCCTTCTCTTTTGCCTCTCCTAGGACCAATGAGTGTGACTCTCTCTTGCCATCTTGCCACTGAGGGGACCCCAAAAGCCGCAGAGGACATGTCTAGCCCCTGATCCATAGTAGATGTAGGTGCTATACTAGAGGGATCCCGGGTAAAAGCTGAGTGGTTTGAGGTACAACTAATAGCCATTGCAGAGTAGGCCTATTGCAACTGAAGCAAATTACTAGCCTAATGCAGTGGCAAAGGCTGTTTTCTTAACTTTTTCTTTTTGTGGCTGGAAGAAGGATCAATTGTGGGACTGACAGTTTGTTCCATGGTCAAACCAAAAACGGTGCCTCTCTTCCACAGGAAAAGAATCAGCAAAAGCTGGGAAATTTTTAAAGTCTTTAAAAGTCACTTTTTCACAGAAAAACACAGTAAAAAAGCATTTTAAACACTGCCAGTCTCAAAAAGTAAAATAAACACAATTTCGCCACAGAAATGTTTTAAATACTACAAACAATTTTTAAAGTGACAGGGAAAAAATAGTGTTCCAGTTTAAAAGTACAATACAGTCTCGTAACAGTCATAGTTCATAGGTTGGTACTAGGCTATCGCCCTAGGGCCTATACAAGCCTAGTCATAACAATTCCCTGGCTATTTCTTCCCACAATATTTACTTCCCTGGACCCATTCTGTTAAAATACAAACTTGTAGCTTTAAAATAACTTTCCCGAAGAGGAAAGTATTATCCAATTTTTTTTAAAAAGGAAAGTTTTTTTTTTTTGCTGAAGAGGACTTATCTGCCCAGTAAATGAACAGGACAAGCTGATGACTGATCCTTAAAAGCCTTAAAACAGCATACTCTTTGGTGGCAGGAAAGCTCAGAAGGGCTTGGCACCCAAACCTGTCATTTTAGTCAGCTCATCTAACTGGCTGGTTGTTATATCCTTGCACAATACAATCTATATAGCTTAGGCTACTACAGCAGTGATCAATATGAAGAACACAGGGGAATTTCAGCATGGGTAATATTAGCTCTGGAGAAAAGTATGACTCCAGTAAGGGAGATGTATCAAATCCAATGAGAACAGGCCCCAATGTGAAGGTCAATCCGAGGGTTTCAACATCTTTGATGTCAGAGATGAAGAAGGGATCGATCTGGGGATCACTTTTTTTGGTTCTTTTAATTTTTCTTTTTCCTTGACTTTCTCGTGATTTTTTCAGCTTTTGAATGATCAGCCAGTTTCTCAGTCAGCAGAGAAGCAGTAGAAGAAGTAGAAAATTGAGTGGGAAGAACTTCTTCAGCACAGGCTGGAAGGAACCCCTTAAAAAACAATTTATTTCTCCTCTACACTAGTACCCTATGCCTAAAGGCCACACAGATAATGTGCTGTTCACATAGGTGGGCAGCCCACAAACAATAGAAACATTTGGCATGCACATCTGAACTGGGTATTTTATGGTGGTAAGCCACAGATATTTTAAAACCTGAAGGTTTGTCAGACATCATGAAAAAAAATCCAAATTCAAGTCCTGTATTCTAATAAGAAACAAGTATGTGTGTGTCTGTTTATATGTGTATACACATACACACACACAGACACACACATCCAGTAATCAATATATATATATATATATATATATATATATATATATATATATATACACACACACACACACACACACACACATATATATATATATATATATATATACACATCCAATAGCAATCAAAATAAACTATCAGGTGTATTGACTAGAAATAACTACATCAACACAATGATGCATTGACTAGAAATAACTACTTCAACAGAATGAAGTCAAACTACTAGCTATACCTAACAAGTATAACTACAAGAAAGGTTCTAACAAGCAAAGTAGGAAGGGAAACAAGGAGCTTTCTAATCTACAAATATACTTTCATATAACTTTTTTTTTAGCGGTAATAGAAGGTCTATGAACTACAGGTATGACTGAGAGAAAGAGTAAGTGAGAAATCACCACAAAAATTCACACTTGTCTAAACCAAAATGAATCTGAGCAAAGAAGGCCACATCCATAGCAATCAAGAAACAAGTGATATCTGGGGAATTTCTATAATTACAGGGGGCTATGGTAAGGGGGGAGCCTGAGCACTGTATCCAAAGTTTGACAGTGATCAAAGTCAGATCCACTAACCCATCTATTGAGGAATGGACAGAAGACAATATCAGATCTGTATATTTATTCATCTTTGTGGAGTTCCAGTAGTTCATCCACTAAATTCATAACTTTAGTACATTTACATACAAATCTTACCTCTTTTTTTCTCCCATTTACTTTCCACTGGACAGATTTTTTTCTGAGTGAGATAGCCTAAAACAGTCATAGCTTTTTTATCATTTTCTGGCATTCAGTTTCAAAACCATAACTGAAGCCCTGTGTACAAGCTATATTAAGTTTTTTGGTGTACCTTCCCATTCATCACACTAGCCCAATATACCCAGTCAACATAACACATATAAGACCTATGGAGCAACTGCAAACATTTCTATCTATCATATCCTTCCTCTGGGCTATCATTCATAGGTCTGTGTACACTTATTTACTTCATCCCCAAAACAACCTAACACATTCAGAAGATATGCATCTAGCCTGCACATAAAAATACAGTACATAATTATGTGATGTTATTTATAATTTGCCATTCGCATGTTACCTGTAGTGATACTGCACTCCTCACTCAGCCTACATGGTCCGTCTCCTTGCAAAAGACTTTCAGATACAGTCATTTCTGTCTCCATTGTCACTTGACAAATCCTCATTAACAAAATACAGAAATTTTCTTGTTCCAGTCGTTATTTCTGAACACTTAACGATGACTGGCTGCTTCTTGCATGTATGCTTACATCTATTACCCATTAGCTTGCCTTGGTGGTGGGCACGAATAGTGTGATACAGAGATCAAAGCCTGCTTTTTTAACTTGCCATATTTTGAGAGCCATACTTTGACATTTATAGTACCATGAAACTAAAGAAATGTGAAAATCTAAACTTCCAAAAATAAAATTCCTAACCTGTAGTGTTTCCAGTCTATCTTGGAAATTGTTCTGGTCTATTAACTGGATTTTATGGAAACGTTCTTCATCCTCTTCATGCTGGACAGCACAGGCCTCCATCTGCTTTTCTATTTTATGGGGCCAGGCAACAGCAGACCACCTGGAATCAGACAAAATAACATTATACTACCAGTATATTGCTCTTCTTTTATATGCATCTACTTATATCTACTTATTTAAGAACTTTTTATTCTCAAGTAAGACCACATTACATTGCCAAAAAATGACTAGTGTCATATCTCTCAACCCCTTAGTGCAAGAAATCTGGACAAAGCCCTAGAAAATGGTGGTGGAGGGGGGCAAAGGCCCCAAAATAGGGACATATACCCACCTGTTGCATTCTACAGTTTATCGTAAGGATACATACAAAAACAACTTTGCGACTATACAAGTCTACATCCTACATTTTTGAAAAATAATATTGCTTGTGGACTGCCTGCATCATCAATGATGATGGCTTGTTTATGAAGCCAATTTCTTAAAACACCTTATTTTCTCCACAGAAACTATCCACTGCATATTTTTGATAGAATTTTTACTGAAGTACTGTCTGCCAGAAGTGATAAGGTCAAGCCCATACTTAAGCACAGTTTCCAAACAAGAGAAACAAGTGACTCAAATGGAAATCTGTCCCTTAGTTTTCCATGTGGGACATCAGAGAGATTGTAAATAAAAACTGAGATTTTATTACCAACAACAGAGACATTTCTCAAGTGTTAGGTGACAAATCAGTTTTCTCCTACAAAAACCCCCTGCACTTTTAAAAGCAAGTTTGAGGGAAATGACTCTCCTTTCAGTTTACAACCCCCGCTTTCTAACCAGTTGCCTAAGGGCATGTTCACTGGCAGATGTGTTTCTTGCAGACACATTTACACTGGTAGCTGTTATATGTTTTTCCCCAGTGTAACTTAAATGTTGACTTTAAAAAGTTATTTAATTGCCATAGCAACAATGTTGTGTATGCCAGTGTGTGCTCTGAATGTACAGCTTTTTATGTGGGAAAAACTAGACGCAAACTGTCTGACAGAATTAAGGAACACAATACTGCCATCATAGGTTCATAGGTTCATAGGTTCATACTAGGCTATCTGCCCTGGGGCATTTATAAGCCTAGCCCGATTGTGTTTGGCTTACGCCACCCCTTGATTTGAGTATACTGTGCCCTTTTTAAAATTTAGTTTACTGTGCCTCTGTCTAATAGTGACACGGAAGTAATCCCCGGGACAAACCTACGATCCCCCATCCACTCATCAAGATTCTTCTTGGAGAGAGTCAGTGAGGTGCTCTGCCTAACATGAATTGGAATTCTATTCCAGAGCGAAGAGAGCCTCTGGGTTATGAATCTGTCCCTCCAGCATGTTCTATTTATTTCTGTGCTGAGGTTCAAGTCCCTCAAGCGCATGGCTCTAAGGGATTTAGATTTATTGAGGTGGAGCATGTCCATTAATTCTGGGTTGGACATAGCTTTATATGTCAGGCATAGATCGCCTCGAAGTAGGCGGTATGCAACTGAGTAGAGCTGGAGTTTTTTTAACCGAGCAGCATATGGCATCTGTTTGAGTCCCTTGATCCTCCTGGTGAGGTACTTTTGAGGTCTTTCTAATTGCTGCAGGTGTCGGGTAAGGTACATCCCAAAGGGGGCATTGTATTCTATGATGGGCCTGATGAGGGATGAATAAAGGGGCATGATTACCTCTCTTGATCTAGATGTGAATCCTTTCATGATGAGCTGGGCTATGTAGAAGGCCTTTCTGACCACTTTGGCAATGTGGTTGTCAAAGGAGAGATTGCTATCAACTTGGGTCCCCAGATCCCTAATTACTTTCTCTGTACTTAATGGGTTACCACCTATGTGGTAATTTGTGGGCACATTGTTTTTGCCAAAGGGTATGACTACACTTTTTGGCATTTAGCTTTAGACCATGGCTCTGGCACCAGTTATCCGTCTCTGCGAGACCTTTCTGAAGGAAGTTTGTGTCAGCTGGAGAGTCGATTATGGCACCCAGTTTGCAGTCATCTGCGAACTTGGTGAGCCATAGTCCTCCCACGTTGGCCTGTACCTCAGAAAAGTAAATACCGAACAAGAGAGGTCCCAGGACAGAACCTTGTGGGACCGGTTTCGAGTCTGACATGGCTCCAGCAACTCTGACTCTGTAGGTTCTGTCTTTGAGCCAGTTTGCGACCCATCTTGTGATATAGGGGTTTATATTTAGGCTGGATAGCTTATCTATGAATCCCGAGTGGGGTATTGTGTCAAATGCCTTTGCGAGGTCCAGATAGGCTGTGTCATCAGGAAAGGAGATTGTAGCAATGCTCTTGCTAAACATGCCACTCAGTGTGCTGACCACTGTCTTTTTAAATTTTTCATTCTTTAACAGATTGTTTTATGGGAGGCATTGATACTTTTTTGGAAACGTGAACTTAAGTGGCAGCTTTTGCTCATTGCAGAAGCTGCTCTACAACTCAATGGCAATATTAACATTAAATGTGTGTTAAAATGGAATCGCTAACCACTCCTTTTTTACAGGTGGACAGACATCTCATTGGCTGCTGATTAGGTCATGTTGCCTTACCTAATGCTGTTTTATGACTGGGCAGGCTTACAGTGTTATTTAGTAAGGTGACTTATGTTGTATCTTTTCATTTTAAGTTTCTGATGAAGTCCAGATACTGAATAAAGGATGAAAGTGCTAAATTACTGGTGTCAGTCCTCGTTCTTTCACCTTAGTCTCACAAGTTTTTTTATTTTTATATTTTAAATATTGCTCTTACAAACTTAGAACGTTACTAGACTAACAGGGTTTGTTTAAACATACATTTTGTGAAGGATTTGAAGTCTGAAACTCAAATGTATGCCATTATTTAGTGATTTTAATCCTCAGATTATCCCAGTGATTTGTCAGAAAACCACAAGTTTTAAGAGGAACAGACCAAAAATATGGGCCAAAAATCTGGACAGTTGAGAGGTGTGACTAGTGTTTAAAAAATTGTATTTACATAAGCTTGCTCAAAAGGCAGTAATTTCTTTAATAGGCAAAGATGCTGTTTCTACTAATGTTTGCTTTATTTATGTTTACAGTATCAACTAGGTCAGCAGACCAATTACAAGTAGCAGGTGGTTTTCAGAAAATGCTGGTGACAATCTTAGAATACAAAAGTAAGGCAAGTACTACCACACTGTGTATGGAGCCACTTCACTTTATTAAAACAATAAAAGCAGTATCATAAGCGCTTTCGGGTAAATCTCTTCATCAGATGATAAAACACTAGTAAAAACACAGTATCTAATATAGTACAGCACAACCAATGAAAATCAATAGTTTTACCCTCCTTTTTGCTAGAGCTGGTTTTAAAGGGACAACATCATTTAATCTTTGGGTTTTGTCAGCTCCCAGTCTAAGAATCCATTGCATCTCTTTGTATTCAGTTCCATTATGCAAGTCACTCATTTTTTGACTTCTATTTACAACACATACAACCATACAGGCAAATACATGATCACTATGCAATTCTATATGCTTGTACAGTGCATTATGTTCTTTTCTTAACCTTATGTCTGATAGATGTTTAAAAAAATGAATGATAAGACAATACTAGATACCAATGATGATGATGAAATGAAGTCAAGACAGAAGAAACTATACAGAAATTATAAACCATTTTTAATTTCATAATCACACTCAGTGAATTGGCACTCATGGAGATACAGTTATTGAAAAAAGGGAACATCTCTGAGAGAGGCTGCAGCTAGGATAACTACCTTTTCCAATGTCTTGATTTAACCCACAATGCCAAAAAGCAGCCATAAGCTGTCCAAGAGAATGAATGAGCACTTTAAGTAGCAATGCAGATACGATGAGGGAGAAAAGTATGCACATTATAGGATTATGAGGCATCTTAAGATATGAGAGATGATAATCGGACTGTGAACGTCTGGACTGCTGAGTTGTTCAAATGCCTGCAGTCTTAATCCTATGACATATGGAAAATGGACCCACTCCAACCAGTTTAGACTTTTTTCATCAAGCCCTAAAAAAAGCTTAGATCCTTTGAAAAAGATGTTGATGCAGTTGAAAGACAAATTCAACTCTGAAGTAGTATATCAAAACACAGTGAATATTGGTTGAAAAGGTGGAAAGTAAATTAAATTATGCAGACTGGAAGAAGAAAAATATAAATATTTTATTTTATTAAAAAATATAATACTTCTCAAAGAAAACTTCAGTAGAGTGACACATGACCACTAGAGAGCTGAAATGACTAAAGAGTTGAAGCAGGATGTAAAGTCTACGAAAGAATGAAAAGACCTGAAGAAATCTCACTTGTGCACAAATCAGACATCTGTGGAATACTTGTGTAAGGTACTGCATTTCAAAGGGGAACTTAAGGACTCAAGACTGATAACACAAACCTGACCAGTATGATCTAAAGGTGTGTGTGCGGGGGGTAACTCAAATGCTGTTTGTGGGTGTACTGACCCTCCATAAAGAAGATATAATTGCCACAGTAATGTACTTCAAATGGCTTCTGTCAGAAATATAAACTTTTCAATTACAAGGCATGTCTAGAATTGTTTAGCATTGACCTAGTAACTGCCCTTTTCTTTCATACAGTCTCCTCTTTTCCAACTTTTATAACAAAAATAACCATATTCTGACTGTTTATTCTCCTCCCCCGTAAATTTTTGACTTTGATAAAACTGAAGAAAATAATGACCAGATAACGTATTTAAGCTTGTTGCTTTCAGACATATGCACTGTTCTTTCTGAAAATTCATACTGATTATTTTTTGTAGCCTTGATCAAATGGTTGCCTTTTTCTTTCACACTTGATTGAACTCACCACCAAAAACTAACAATGTTCTGAATTTTTACTTGCAGATGTTTAACTGTGATCAAAGTGAAAGAAGTAATGGCAGCTGAAGTTTATTTTAACTTACTTCCCTCAGGCATATACCATCCTTCTCTAACAAGCTATATAAATGATTATTTAACACTAATCAAATAACTGTCTTTAACTTTCACAGACAGTCTGCCTTCTCACCTTTCAATCCCAGAATAACCAGTTTAACTTTATAAGGTCATTGTTTGATAATGTTTATATCAGGTCTCCTGTCAGGAGCTGTATGTACTAATTATTACTGAATATCCACTCCCACTCTCCATAATAATTGTGATAAATGTTTTAAACAGATCAGTTATGTGTGGGCAGTGGGGCCAATTAATGTTACATAAAAATGTGTCTGTTGTCCATACTGTATTTTCAGTCATTATCTGCAACAGCAACCATTCCTTAAGGCCATAGCATCTGATCCTTTGTGATTTCTCGTTAAATGATTACAGATCACTGGTAAGGTTAGCAGTGACTGTAATTAGTCGGAGCAACTGAAGATCATAAATTATTTATCTATAGTATGTTACTAAACAAGAGGGTCGGAAGTTAGCATGAAATCTCTTGTTTGAGTGAGACTTTCACTTTTTAGATGCTTTAGGGAAATTAATTTGTTAGTACACTAATTATATTAAAGAAATAATCTCTAAACTAAGTGGGAGAGAGTTTTCTTTTATTTTAAAACTGTAGAGATTACCACTGTAAAATAAACAAAATAGCTGCTAAGATTACTTGCCACCAGCTGTTAAGGAGTTAAGCATCTCAGAAAGGTCAATATTATACTTAATTTAGATGATAAAACCAATTCATGCCTTTGGTGTCTTACCAGAATGTCAAATGTCTTTCTAACAAATTTCAAAATTTAAAATAGCTTTTAGCCAAGATGTATCAACTGCCAGTACTGTAAGCATTTCATACCACATTAGTCTCAGTTCTAGGGGCGTTAAAGGTGAACCAAAGGGGTGTCTGGCTTAAGTGCAAGTCATTTGTAATTAGCATCTTAATGTACATAGCTTGTTTCTTTTTCAAAGCCAGAAAATGCAATATCTTAGAGAATTCACTTTTTTCCGTGACACAAGGATCGTAGCGTTAGTGCAGTTAATTATCAGGGAGTGTGGGGGCACCTTCAAAGTTGAACCATGAGTGTAAGTAGTCACTGGGTGATGGTCAGTTTGACACACACTGATCCCATTTCAAAGTGTTGGTCAGTAAGGTATCAGACTTTAGTAACAGAGCCCTAAACAAATGGAATCACTGCAAAAGAAAGATGCTATGCTGGTGATTTCTTTAATGAAAAAGCTCTTTTCCATGATGTACAAGCAGTTGCTATACTTTATATAACATCAAATTAAAGTGTCTGAAAAAGTACAGTTGTGTAAGCAAAATACCATAATAGTAGATGTTTAAATGATTGCTGCTGCAGTAGCATTAGCTCTTTGGGTTATATTTTGCTAAGGATATAACAGCTGGCCAGCTTCCAACACGGCACACACACACGCACACACACACACACACACACACACACACACACACACACACACACACACACACACACACACACACACACACACACACACACACACACACACACACACACACTTCGTCAAGAACCAGACAGAATGAGTACTAACCTGCCTGGAATTATCTTGCGGTGGGTACAACAAAAGGGAAGAGCATGAGACAATCACTTTGTAATAGTCTGCTTTGGGTTGTCCTTTTCTCTTACCTTTACAAGGAATGAACAAATGATCAGAGTTCCTAAATGATGTTGTTCTGCCAAGACAGCACCTGAATTATATGTGAACATCCAAAGTATGAAGCATCCTTTCTTCTTCAATTTTAGGTTCTGAAAAGAAGACAAGGGAGGGGACAGATAGCTTGACTTAAAGTACAGTTGAATATCACTTTAGACATAAAGGAAGGATTACTTCTCAAGGAAATATTTGTAGAAAATGAGATAAGGTTGACCCACCATAAGAGTTTGCAACTCAGATAATCTTCTTGCAGAGGTCAGAGCAATCATTAAACAAATGTTATGTACCCACTACACTGATACATCTGTGCTGTCTATTTTCATTCTTCCTCATCCGACGGATTTTGGATCTGACATAAAAACCGACTTGTCCACTTTTACCAGACTCATGGATCCAACTCTTGAGTTCCTCCCTTTACCCATACTGCACCCGCTCCTGGTTTGTCTCAGACCGAGTTTGCTGCCCCACAGTGACATGTTATCTGACACTGTAGAACAAAGGGAAACAAGATAAAGACATATAGAAAGGTTGGAGGTCAAATCAGGGAACAGTTGAGTTCCCCAAAAGACATCCCTTAGGCCTCACTAGGATAAAGAGAAAGGGATTGGAGGGTAGGGAGTTGAGGAAGAATGAAAATGGACAACACAGATACATCGCTATGGTGAGTATATAATTTTTGTATCTGATGTGGTCATTTCCATTCATTCCTCAAATGATGGGACAGGGTCCCCGGTTAAATGAACCTTGGATGGTCTTCATAGAGGGATATTCCAGAGTACAGTGGAACCAAATTTTGCCCTATTTCTAGCTAGTATGTTTAACTTGTAATGAGCAATAAAGGTATATGTATTGGACCAAGAAGTAGCTGCACAAATATCATCTATGGAATCTCTAAATCTGAAGACTGATGTGATGGCTACTGACCTCTTGGAATGTACTTTGGGGGGCTTAGGTAAAGCTAAACTTTTTTAAAGACAAGGATATACAATCAGTTAACCATTTGGCTATAGTCACTTTAGAAACTGTTTTATCCAATTTATTCTTGGAAAAAGACACAGACAATTTCTGAGATCCTGTGTTCTGTGTATATAAATCCTCAGTTCCCTATGCACATCCAAAAGATGCAGCATACATTAAACTTTGTTTGAGAAATTATCGAAGAACATGGGTAAATTGATGACCTGAATTAAGTTGGATTTGGAAGATAACTTAGGTAGAAAGGAAAGGTTTGTCCGTAAAGAGACTCTGTCTTTATGAAAGACCAAGTATGCAGGTCTTGCAGAAAGGGCTTGGAGTTCAGATACTTGTCTAGCAGAGGTAATAGTGACCAGAAAAATTGTTTTCCAGGACAGAAGCTTAAGATCAGTCTTAGCAGAAGGCTTAAAGGGAGGTTGAGTAAGAGCCTGTAAAAGAACAGTCAAATCACAAGGAGTGGTATGATCTCTAAACGGGGGCCTTACCTTTAAGGAAGACCTTGCATAATCTTGAGGAAGCCATAGTGATTCTCTCCTTAATGAAAATTTTAAATGGCTTCTAGTTGAACTTTGATAGTGGAGTAACTCACCCCATTGTTAAAAAATGGGGGCAAAAAAAATTAAGAACTGTCGAGATTGGGGCAGAGAAAGGATCGAAGTCTCTCTGAAGGGCCCATAATGAAAATCTTTTCCATTTATTCTTGTAAACTTTCCTAGTGGAAAGCTTTTGAGAGGATAAAAGAATCTGGGGAAAAAAGTCTGGACTGTCTAGCTATTAATGGAACTGGAGAAATCATGCAGTTAACTTGAGGCCATTGATATCTGGATGTCACAGCTGTCGGTGACAGAAGGTCTGGATGTGGATCCAGTATCCAAAGAGGATAAGCAAGATGAGACCAGAAGAAGGGAAACTAGACCTGTCAAGGCCAAAAGGGTGCAATGAGGATGACTGTGCTCTTCAACTGGAATGCTTTTTGTAGAACTTTGGGGATTAGTGGTAATGGGGGATAAGCAGGAGTGACTCCTGAGGGTAAATTGTGAACCACAGCATCTCTCTTTAACTCCTTCTGTAGAGAAGATCAGGGCAAGGAACCTGCTGCACTTGTTGAGTGAAGAAGCAAAAAGATTCTGGCAAGGTTTACCCCATCGGTGAAAAATCTCTTCTGCCACAGTTTGATTGGGAGACCACTCGTAAGGCATTAAAAAGGACCTGCTCAATCTGTGAGCACAATGGCTTTCCCTCATATTTGCATTGTCAAAAGAAAATGACCAGAAGAGATCACCCATTGCCACAGTCTCACTGCTTCTCGACATAACGGTTAAGATCTGGATCCTCCCATTTGCTGATATACCAGACTACTGACATGTTGTCTGTATGTATAGCAATCATCCCCAAAGGCAGAACATCTTTGAAAGACCTGCAATGCTAGTAGGACTGCTCTCATCTCCTGGACACTAATGTGTAGACTGGCCTCTTCCAGGGACCACACACCTTGGACTGTCCTCCCACCCAATTTGGGAGGCATCCATGGTGACTGTGGCTACTGGTTGAGGGGAGACAATGGGATTACCTTGAGATACTTGTTTTGAATGAATCCACCAAAGAAGGTACTTCTTGCAAACTTTGAAAATCTTGACTGGGTCACTTTGTACCACTGTACCAATAGAGTCCATTGAAGGACACACATATGATACCAGACTAATGGGACAAGAGTTATTGTGGCTGCCATTGATCCAAATGCTTGGATGACTAGTCTTCCTGTTGGATGGGAAAGAGAGATCACCTTCATGAACTGAGACCTGACAGTGCGAACTCTTGTTATAGGATGTGAAGCTATCTGGTTGATCAAGTCCAGATGAGCACCTATGACCTCCAGAGACTGTGTAAGAGTAAGCTGCAATTTTGTGTAATTGATTGTGATGCCCAAAGAATGACATAACTGGAGCAAGTAACCCCTCACTTAAATCAACAGATGCTTGGATGAGGCAGTCAGAAGCCAGTTGTCTAGATTCAGAAACATCCATAATCCAGTGCAACCTTATGTGAGCAACTACCACTGCCAAGCATTTGGTAAACACCACAGAGGCTGTGGTGAGACCAAAGAGTAGTGCACTGAACTGAAAATGGCTGGCTTCCAGCTGGAAGTGCAGGTATTATCCTGAGCCCTGTTCATTTTGATATGATTGGAAGAATCCTAAATATCTATCGAGCACATTCAGTCATCCTTTTGTAGAAGAGGAAAAATGGACTGAACTGCGACCATCCAGAGCTTTGAATATTTTACATAATGGCTGAGTCTGCTAAGATCCAGAATTGTTCTCAAGGCCTCTGTCTTCTTTGGCACTAAAAAGAATCTTGAGTAAGTTCCAGATCCTTGTTGGTCTGGCAGGACTTTTTGTTTGACTCTTTTTTCTATTTCCAAGGCTGCAGCCTCCCACTGATTGGGTGGAACATCAGGGATCCGCTTCATCTTTGTTGGTGGAATGTGAGGAAAATGGTATAAAATAGCCTCTGCATATGATTTTCTGCACCTACGGTCTTTTGTCATGGATGCCCAGGTTTCTGGGTGCAGAGATAGGTGCCCCCTGACTGTCTCCAGAGTGCAGCAGCTGGGTAATCCTTCAGGAGTGCTGGTAGGGTCTGTCAGAAAAGGCATTTCTAAAGGACTGGCTTTTTGGGCCAGCTCTGCCACAAGGACGGTGTCTTCTATAAGAGTTCCTCTCTCTGCCCTGGGAGAAACTATATCCTTGTGACTCATGGAAAGGCCCTTAGGACTTGCAGATCCATATCTTTCTATGACCTTTCTGATACCTGGAGAAAGATCTCAGAGGATTAGAAAAAAAATCCCAAAGACAGATAGAGTCTTTCCACCTTGTTCACTTCTGGAGAGTGTTTCTTTAATTTTGAGGACAATAAAAGACTATCCAGTAAAGGCAGCACTGATGAATGAAGACTTGAAGGGCATCAGAAAAACACACACAAGCATATCCAGGCATGCCTCCTGACCACTATGCCTGAATCTGTAGCCCTAGGGGTACCCTCAGCAGCATGAGAGATTAACCTCATGGATGCATTGGATATGGACTGTAGGGTGGCCAGATGTGAAGAAGCTTTCTTCTGATCCTCCACAAACATGGACCCTGAAAGAGATTTGGAAAGCTCCTTAATCAAATATCTTTGTAGTCTGGTGAGATATGCCAAATAATTCAGTGAATAAAGGGCAAATGTCGCTGAGGTAAAAATGCACTTGACAAACCTGTCCAACACCCTTGACTCTCTATTAGGAGAGTGGACAGTGAGCTCTGTTTTGCAAGCTCTCTATTGGTGGCTGCCACCACCACCACCACCACCACCACCATGGCATCTGTAGGAACTTCCTTGTGCCAGTGCACCCTAGCTTTAGGAGGAGCTACAAACTTGTCAGGTCTCTTAGGGATAAGTGCTGCTGTATTGGGTTCCTTCCATGCTCAGCATGAGATAAGGTTGATTAACTTATAAGCTGGAGGGGCCACTGAAGATGTAGTTGGGCCAGCCTGAAAGCCTCCAAAAAAACTGACTCCTCCTAGGAAGGTGTATCAGAAAACCACCCCACCTCCCTGTTTAAGTGCCCCATGACTGCCTCTAGTATCTCTCCAAAGGAGACATCATCAGTTGGAGATCTGGGGGACCCTTCCCCTTCATCAAAGTCAGTGTCTTCTGTGACAGATTTCTGAGGGGACTTTAGGTGCCTCCTTTTGCACATTCTCTACCTAGGGACTTTATCAGTGGTATGGTCTGGTGAGGTATGAGAAGAAAGTTGGGAATCCTCTATAAGGACTGGCTGAGGGCTGTAATGGGGTGGCTGTCCCATTGCAGCAGACATGATAGGATCAGTGCTCAGAGTCAGTGAAGGGAGGCAAGGATCTGAAGAGGGCAAGGTTGCCCTTTTTGGGGTAAGGAAAGGGCCCTTTCCACAACCTCAAAGGTTAGAGGGTCTAAGATAAACAGTAGCTGATCACATAGGAGCTGTGGTCGCCGACACAGACCTCTGTAACTCCAAGGAATCCTGCCTCAAGGAGGGAGTTGGAGCCGAGGTATCTAAAGCCAAAGCACTGAGGAGCAAGGATGGCACAGACAGCCTCGGATTAAATCTCAACTCCCCCCCCCCACACACACACACCCAGAGTCAGTGTCAGAGCTGGCGCTGACACTTCAGCTGTGAGAGACCTCCTGCTCTGAAGTGGTTGGAGCTGGATGGCTCAGAGGAACTGTAAGAGTTGCAGAATGAGCAGTTTTCAGATCCAACAAGGACGTCTTGGAAGATCTAGGATCTGAGGGATCCAAAAATCACTGGTCAGATAGTAGAAGAAGAAGCAAGGTGATGTTTGGAGGAGGGCAGGCTCACAGGTCCAATAGGAGCCACAGCCAGAATAACCCCATTTGAATCTGAGCCCTGAGAAATTTCCATATCATGCTATCCACTTCTGTTTCCAATAAGCTCATGGAAGTCCTAAGGGATGAAGCAGTGGATGGTGCCCTGGAAGATCTTTTAGGAGAATCCTGTAGAAAGGTGAATGGAGCAGAGGAGAAATCAGATCTGGGGTGAAAAGAGAGGATCAGATCCAAGGAGACCCGGGTTTTGATGTAGTCAAATCTGAAGAAGGTGCTGGATCCAAAGTTTTTGACACTTTAGCTGGTGGCTCTGAAGTCAGAGCCGAACAGGGAAAATGATAAGGGGTCTATTTCCTGTACTCCTTTTCTTTAGGTGTGGAGTCAAGCTTTCCTTATTCTGTTTTTCCAGAGGGGGTTTGAGCCCCAGCTGAGACAGCTACAGCAGAGGAAGGGAGAAAACCTTTTAGAACAAGTTTATTCCTCCTGTCACTTAAGGCTCAGGAACTGAACCCTGAATAAATGCAGCAATCCATGTTGAAATGTGCAGCTCCCAGACAACATACACACTCCCTGTGGGCATCTGAGTTAAAGATTTTATGCCCACAAGAGGTGCACTTTTTAAAACCTGTACATTTGTTCGCCATACTAGAAGCTAACTACTTCTAGTAGAAGAAGAAAAGGAAACTTACATGTGTGTGTGTGTGTGTGTGTGTATATATATATATATATATATATATATATATATATATATGATTTTTAGATATAGATATATAGATACATGGTAAATGTAGAAACATAAAGGAAATACTAGCAATGGGAAGTGAGAAATACCCTAAAAGTGAGTAAGTAAAAGAAAGGGTATCAACAACAGTACAAAAAGAATACCCAAAATGGTAGGAAAGCCTAGCAAAGAACAGGAAAGGAAGAGGAGAAAAATGTGACAAGAACGGATGGAAAGGGAAGTAAATACAACACTGGAGTAAAGGAAGGAAGAAGCAATTAACTAGCAAAGATTTTTTCACAAAAAAAAAAGATATAAAGCTATTTCCAATCCTCCAATTACTTGAGAGCAGAAATCTGTGTCCGAATGATATGGTGGCAAGGGAGCTCTGGGGTAAACCAGGACAGTGAGTCATTATGTGTAAAGGTAAGAGCTTGAGAGCTGGATCCATGAGCCTAGTAAAAGCAGCCAAGTTGGATCCAGTGACCCATCAGTTGAGGAATGAATGAAAAATGACAACATCTGATCAATGTTTTCCAAGTTAAGGTCCTCAAGTCAGCCTGATGAGATGGTTAAAATTAAGCAAGAGCTAGTTTTTCCAGCACAAAATTAAGATCCCAAGGAGAAGCCACCTGTTTTCTAGATGGCTTAGTATGTAGCATCTTTTTCAAAAACATTTTTCATGAAATTGCATTGAAAGAAGGGGATCTGTTGGCAGGCATGCAAAAAATGACTTACAAATGCAGGAGTAAGACAGGCCAGAGGATAGTAACTCACAAAAATAATCCAGAACCAGAGAAACACTAGCCCTGAAAGGGTGCTTGTTCATGTCTTGGCACCGGCCAGAGGAAATTTATGATTTTCTAGTAGCAGGTTTTCTTGCTTCCTTTAATACCTGTTACACATCCTCAGAAACTTGGTTCCTAAAAGGTACTGAGATTCTATCATCCAGGCAGTTAGTTGAAGTTGTTTGGAGTCAGGATGTGTAAAACACTAATTGGCGTGTATAAGAAGGTCCAGTCTGTGGTAAGCTTATAATTGCCCCTGGCCATTGCCAAAGTTGAACATCTTCTGCCTAGGCCAAAAGGGAGTCACCTCAATAATCTTTGGAGGGTCCTTCTGAATCTTCAGAATGACCCTGGATATCAGTGGAAAGGATGGAAAAGCACACAAGAATGTTCCTGCCCAAGGAAAAGAAAAAAGCATCTGTCTTCCAGGCCTTCTTGCATGGAATTGATGTGTTTTGGTCTGTTGTTTGTATTCCAAATACCTTGCACTTTCATTTCCAGAGACTGCTCACCAGAGCAAAGTTTGAGGGGGTCTCTTGTGACAGACTGCTAGAGCTGGAAGAGAAAATGGGGAACCTGAATTTTGATAAATTTGTTTTCTCTCAACTATAAAATCTCCATTTTCACAACCCCCAAAACTGGATTCTGCAATGTCAGGGGATGATATTGTGACCATACCAGTTTTAGATACCACTGGATTTTTCTTGTATGAAGTCTTGCTAGAGGAATCATGAGAATCATAGAAGCTATGAGACCGAATATTGTGACAAATTCCCTTGCAAAAACCACAGTCCGAGAGGGAAAACTCAGGAACAGATCTAGATAAACATCGACTTTTTCCTGTGGAAGAAAAACTTTTGGGACTAAGGTATATAGGAGACAATCCAGAAAAACAATCCTGTGAGATGGAGTCAAACAAGACTTTTGTATGTTATGCTGGAATTAGGATGCATAAGAGATCTCTCATTCAGACAGGAGATTCTTGACACATTCAAAAAGACTATGCAAAGGCAAGTCATCTAAAGAAGGAAACGTGAATTCCTTGCAGTCTGCGATAAGCTATCGCAAGAACTAAACTCTATATGAATATGCTGTGAGCAGTGGCTAGACAAAGGGTAATGCAGAGAACTGGTAGCGTGATCCAGAGATAGAAAACCTTAACATTTCTGATAACAGGATAAACTGGAATGTGAGGATATGCAACTTTTAAATCTAATACCACCAAAAAACTCAAATGGGGAATAAGAGATAAGTTGTGAAAGGATAACATTTTGAACTAGGGCACTACCACAAACAGGTTTAGAAAGGAAAGATCCAGATCTGATCTCCATGAATTTTCTTCCTTTTGCACTAGAAACATTCTTAAATAAAAGCTTCTATCATACCCTGAGACAGTAGATGCTTAAGGACAGGAGGGAAAATAAGAGTTTGGTCTGGCAGAAGATGGGGAATCCCTCCAAATGAAGGGAGACTCCACTGCTTTCCTTAACCTTGATGGATAACTTTCAAAGGCAATCTATCCAAAGCAATCTGTTGCCACAATGATAAATGGCGGTTTAGACTTTCAGAAAGAATTAAGGGTTTTCCTGGTTGGGAGTATGGAGTGGTGTCTTGAAGATAGTCTTGCAGATTTAGATGACTGCCATTTGTTCTGGGGAGTTCCTGCTTTCCTTTTGTAACCTGTTTGCCATTGTTTTTTAAATATTTGCTTAACAACAGCTTCCTGTGTTTGTTTGTTTTGTCTTTTGAGAAACATTGCAGGTTTAGCATTAAACCCCTTGGTAAACCTGGAGAAGGAAGGCTAAAAATCTGGGAAATTCCTTGAATTAGTTTACCTCTCTCATCATACTTTTTAAGCACATGTGCAGGAAATGGTTCAAAAATTGACTATCTTTCTCAGGGAGAATTCAAAATGTGAGGTTTAATACCTTCTGGAAAGTTTTGAGTATTAAACCAAGCACACCTTCTCTTGACAGTTCAAGTGGCAGCAGCGGAATCGTAAGCACATTTTAAACATTGGGTAGCTACTTGAAACACAGAAGCAATTAAGTTACACAAGGAGGACTTTTCCCCAGAAGAGAAAACAGATGCCATAACATTCCTCATGTTCTCAAAAGAGACTAGCATAAAGTTTAACATATGACCTTTTCAGCTGAGAATTCTAAAAATAAGTGTTGCAGAAGAATACACTTTTCCCCAAATCTATCAAAAGCCTTTTCATCCTTGTCAGAATGAGAGGGATTGGTACTAAACAGCAGCTGACTTTACTAATGCAATACTAGTGGGTCTGATATGGTATTAGTAAATAAAAACATATATGTTTTATTGGCTGTAGCAGGCTGGCTGTGTCAAAACATATCATTCAATGCTGAAAGAATTGGAGTAAGTTCAGGAAAATCCAGTTGCAATAAAACATAATACTATTTGGGATTGTGGAATGTCACTGTGTTCCCAATGAAACACTTGATTCACTCAAGAAATAGTCTGAGAAAAAGAGAATCATTCAAAGGGACTGGCAGAAACCATACCCTCCTCAGAATCTGAATCAGAAACCTAGAGACAAAACAAAATCTATCCCTTCATAATCATTTTGTGTATCAAATTCATGAACCTCTTCAGAAAATGAAGAATTATGTTTTACCTAATGAGAAACAAATGGAATGTAACAGTCAAGAGCCTGAACTAAGCCCTGAGCTAAGTCTAATAAATAACTCCTAGCCACAGAATTTATGATGAAGCAGACCTACTGCTACCAGAAAAAAAATTCTTAGGTATAAGCACAGCATTCTGGCTTGGCAGAGATACATTAATTCCCTGCCCCTTCTCCCAGGACCAACAAGAGTGGCTCTCCCAGGCTGCCAAAGACATTCCATAAAGCCAAAGAGGATGTATCTAGCCCCCAATCCATGGTGGTTAGAGGGACTAAACCAGGGAGTGCCAAAGAAAAAGATGAATAGTCTGAGGAAGAAGTAATGGTCACAGCAGAGTCACCCATCTGCAGATGAGGCACTTTAGCAGCCTGCTATAGTCACAAGGACTGCTTATTAATGTTTTTGTTTTTGTGGCTGAAAGAAGGAAAAACAGAGGAACCAGTAGTTTCTTCCATGGTCAAGCCAAAAAAGATGCCTTGATTCAAGGGAAGACTGGCAGCAGTAATGGTTAAAACATGTAAATTGTAAAAAAAAAGCACCTCCCTCCAAAAATACAATAAAAAGCACTTTAAACACCTACTCCAACCCCCAAAAGTAAACTAAAATAACTTTTACTTCAGAAAAAGTAGTTTTAAATTAATTCAAACATGTTTTTCCACAAAAGTAAAACAGTCACATAAAAGTCAATAAAACACATTTTCCTAATTTTAAGAATATGATTTTAAAGGAAAAATACAAATTACTTTATAAAAAGTAAACATGGAAGTTTTTTTCCCCAAAGGGAACACATCTGCCCAACAGCAGAAAGCAATAGTTCACAACTGATCCTTGAAAGCCATCAATAGGAGCACTCTTCAGCAGCAGGAAAGCTCTGAAGGACTTGAGCTGACTAATGGTTTGAGGACACGGAAGGTGCCTTGAAGCTTTGGAAGCTAGTTGGCTGTTATATCCTTAGGATATCACCCATAAAGCTAAGACTACTGCAGCACTGATCTTAATTGAAGAATATCTTACCATAACACCAGATGTTAATAAAGATCACCACTGCAGTACTGCTTACTAATGGGATGTATCCTGCCAAGGATGCTTTATGTTTGTCCAGGTTACAAAATTTATTTTCCTTCCTCTCATTTCATAACCTAAGACCTATGACCTATGCACAAGATTATGTGCTGATACATAAGGGATGTACTGGTGTGAAGGTCTTCATAACTTTCCTGTTGCAGGAAAAGGTGTCTAAGGCTAATGGTCCAACAGAAAAGGATTTAGGTCCACAATGATAGAAAGGGAAACTGGAAAACTAGGTCCACATCTGCTAAGAAAAGAATCAAGAATAAAACAAAGATGGAGGAAGGCGTGAGATTGCATTTAGTGCAACAGAGATGTTTTAGAACATCTACTGTTAAGTTCTTACACAACTGTAATTGTCTTTCATTAAACAACAGTTGCAGTATTGCTTAATAATGGGATGATTCCAAAAGCGTTCATACTGATTAGGAAGAATTTTCAGGTGCAGAGCTGGAGTCTAATATCCCTTGAAGGATGGATCTGATAAAAACAGTTCAGGCTCTTGAAAAGGCATCTTTCTTGCAATACTTTGCAAATGTGCAGATGGATGACCAAGTGGCTGCATCCTGAACAACTTTTGAATCTAGACTCTTGAAAAAGGCTTCTGAAGAGGCAACAGTTTTGACCTGATCTTGGAGGATTTTCCGTGGAAAAAGTAACAAAAGACTATAGGAAGGGATATCCACCTGGACATGGCTTGTTTTGACAGAAGGGAATTGGTCAGGTTTGCCTGATGGCATTTGTTTTGTCCTGACAAAGCATTATTTGTCAGTGAACATCAAGCAGATGAAAATAACATTCTCCGATATTTTGTTAAGAAAAATGTAGTAAAATGGATGGACTGATTTACAAACATTTCAGTTACTACCTTAGGCATAAAAATAATTAGTCCAAAGTATAACTGTCCTTATGAAAAATCAAAAAGTGGAGAGCACATAAGAGCATATAACTCTGACACTCTTTCAGCAGATGTAAAAGCCACTAACAAGACTGTCTTCAAAGTACAGAATTTTAAAGTAGAGGAAGAGGCTGCTTTAAAAAGAAGGGTTATTTTTTCCATTAAATAGTTCAAGCCCCAAGGAGAAGGAATGGAACTTCTGATAGCTTTCAAGAGGAAGGATTTATAAACAGAGACCTCTCTAAAATCATGCTTTGAGCCACAATGATATAAACACTTGGTGTCACTATTCTTTTAGGGGATTTGCTGATTTCAGTCACATTTCCCCTCTCTTAGCTGATATGACATTGAAAAAGAAGTTATGTCTTACCATAACATTCCATCTGTAATATTGATCCTCGTTCAGTCATTACGCATGGGTATCGGAACCGAGCCGGCCATTTTCCAAGCTCGCGTTAGCTACAAACTCTCGAGCTAAACTCTTACCCATAACCCTCCTCTCCCTGTTACCTCAGATTGAGTTTGCAAGTCAAAAGAAGGTAGAGGCTACTTCTGGTCAAATGACCTAAGAGAACCGGATGGTGAGATCCACTAGAAGCCACAGGAGGGGGAAGGAGGGAGGGTCGTAATGATTGAACGAGGATCAACAATACAGATGGAATGTTATGGTAAGACATAACTTCTTTATCTGATATTGTTAATCCTCGTTCATTCCTTATGCATGGGACAGAGCCCCCAGCTATCTCTTTTCCTGGAAGGCTCTCATGGAAGGACATTCCTGAGCACCATAGAACCAAAAGATGCTTTTTCCCTGGAGGCCAAATCCAATTTGTAATGATTGACCAAGGTATGAGGCGTAGCCCAAGTTGCAGCTGCACAGATGTCATGTAAAGAAGCTCTGGCATGGAAGGCAGCAGAAGTTGCCACCCATTTTGTTGAATGAGCTTTCATGGTAGTAGGCAACGGGATATTACGTTGTGTATAAATGAAGGTCACACAGTCCTTCAACCATTTAGCTAATGTGACCTTAGCAACAGCAAATCCTAATCTAGGTCCAGAAGAGGCCAAAAATAATTTACGAAAGGACCTAGTCCTGTTTAAGTAAAAATGGACTTGCCTGTGGATAGCTAGGGTATGTGGGCAATACTCTCCTCTATTTGAATGATTGGGAAAGAAAACTGGCAATTCAATGGTTTGATTAATAGACATTTCAGAGTTCACTTTTGGTAGAAATGAAGGATTAGTTCTCAAAGACACTCTATCTCTAAGAAAAATCAAGTATGGACTCTTGGTACATAAAGCTTGAAGCTCAGAGATATATCTGGCAGAAGTAATGGTGACCAAAAACAAGGTTTTCCATGACAAATGCTTGAGGTCGCAAGAAGAAGCTGGTTCTAAAGGCAGCATTGTCAGAGCTTGTAGAAAGGACAGTTGTGTACCTACCATAAATGTAGATGTTCGAGTGTATTCATTGTTGCAGTCATTACAGTTGGGTTATCCTGCTGGCAGGCTACCCGCAGTCGGCCAGAATTCCAAAGTCTAGGTCCGGCGTCAGTTGCTGTCACCTCTTTCCTGACGTCAGTGTGCCAGGGGTATAAAAGATGCAGCTGTCGCCATTTTCTTCAGTTTTTCTTGCCCCGGATGTCAGGTGCCCCCAAATAGGTAGGATAAAAAAATTATGCCAGGAAGCATGCATGTACTAAAATAAACATTACCTTCATCTACAAGCAAATACACCACATAGGTTGTATAAAATAGAGAAGTACAGAAAAGTCCCAGCAAAGAGAGGGATGGTGGGTGGGTAACCTGGACTGCAACAGTGAATACACTCGAACATCTACATTTATGGTAGGTACACAAATGTACTATGTTCATCGTCTTTCACTGTTCCAGTCATTACAGTTGGGTTGAATCCCAAAGCTGAGGTTGGGTGGCTGGGCCTAAATAGGATTAGCAGAGGCTACAAGGCCCTGCAGAACTGCAGTGGCAAAGCCTGCTCTGGATTTAGAGTAGAGAGGTAAGAGGTAGTGCTTGGTGAAAGTGTGCACTGAACTCCATGTTGCAGCCTCTAAAATGTCTTTGGTTGGTACTCCTCTGAGGAAGGCTGCTGAAGTGGCTGCTGCTCTGGTTGAATGTGGCCTAATGCCCTCAGGCACTGGTTTGCCATGTTGTGAATAGCAGAAACGAATGCAGTGTCCTTTCCATTTTGAAATAGTCTGTTTTGAGATAGGCTTTCCTTGTGATCTTGCAGCATAAGCTACAAACAGTTGCTCAGTTTTTCTGAAAGCTTTTGTTTTGTCCAAATAGAAGCGTAGCTGTCTGTGTATGTCCAAAGCGTGCAGAAGTCTTTCCCCTTTATTCTGGGGATTTGGATAAAATGTTGGCAAATGAATGGTTTGGTTAAGAGCCACACTGGATACTACCTTTGGCATAAATGTTGGGTTTGTCCTTAGAGAAACCGTCTTGATGAAAAATGATGAAAGGTTCCACTACCATCAATGCCTGTAACTCTGAGAATCTTCTTGCTGAAATTATTGCTAGGAGCAGAGCAGTTTTCCATGATAAGAATTTTATATCAGCTGTACTGGCTGGCTCAAAACCAGGCAGTGTGAGCTTTTCTAAAACAAAATTGAGGTCCATGTAGGTTGTAGGTATCGGTGTTCTCCTTGGGGGGTCTTATGTTTTTTCCCCTCTGAGGTACTGTCTTAGTAGTGGATGAGAGAAAATTGGAGGTTCCGTATTGTAATGAGCTGAAATGGCAGAGGCATGGATCTTAATTGATGAGAAGGATAGGCCTTTGTCCAGCATCTCAGTTAGGTATTGCAAAATCTGAGGTATATTTGGAACAAGTGGTTCGAGTCCTCGTGCCTGGTTCCAAGCACAGAATCTCTTCCATTTTTCTGCATAAGATTTCCTAGTGCTGGGCCTCCTGGCTTCTAAAATGACATCCATAACAGCTTTACAGAGAGGTGTGGTCTGAGTGGCTATATTATCTGCCATACAGCCAGATTTAAGGTTCTGAGTTGACTGTGCAGAATCTGATTGTTTTGTTGAGTCAGAAGATGAGGAATTTGAGGTAAAGCCCAGGCTGGGCCTTGAGACAAGCTCTTTAGGATTGGGTACCAATGCTGGCGTGGCTAGTCTGGGGCAATCAGAATAATTTTTTGCTTCTCTCGTCTGACTTTTAGGAGTACCTTGGGAAGAAGAGGCAGTGGAGGAAAGGCATAAACTGTCAGTGTTTTCCAGCTGAATAATAGAGCATCCACTTTCCATGCTTGTGAGTGATAAGTTCTTGTGCAGAATCTCTGTAGTTGGCAGTTGTGAGGGGAGGCAAAAAGATTTATGTCTGGGCATCCCCATTTCCTTGTTATCATGCTGAAGACCTGTGGATTTCGTTTCTATTCGTGAGGATCCATGAGATTTCTGCTTAGTTCGTCTGCCAGAGTATTTTTCTTTCCTGGCAGGAATTGTGCCTGCAGATGTACTTGATAGGTCAGTGCTGTGTTCCACAAAGTCATAGCTTGCCTGCAGAGGGGGTAGGAATGTGTGCTCCCTTGCTTGTTTATGTACCACATAACTGTGGTATTGTCTGTCTTTAGTAATAGTTGTCCTGGATGCAGTAGATCATTGAAGGCTGTCAGAGCATGCTGTACAGCTAGCATCTCTTTTTGATTGATGTGAAGATGCATTTGTTCCTTGGGCCATGTGCCCTGAATACATTTTCCTGCCATGTGTGCCCCCCCAGGCATAATCTGATGCATCTGTTGTTATTGTCTGCCTGGCTGTGGGTAAGGTGAAAGGCTGTCCCTTGTTGTGGTGACAGGCCAGGGCCCACCATCGAAACTCCTGTTGCAGGCAGGGAATAAGAGATATTATTGTTTCCAGGCTGTGGCAATGTTGAGTCCAAACACTTTTTATATACCATTGTAGTTTCCTTATATGCAGTCTTGCATATGGAATTAGTAGAATGCAGGATGCCATGAAGCCCAGAGCCTGCAGAATTTTTCTTGCAGGGAGCTGGGTCTTTGTTGCCATCATTTGAAAGTAATGAGTCAGTTGCCTTTGCTTGTCTGGCGTGAGATAAGCCATCTGGGCAGTTGTATTTAAGCTTGCACCTAGGAATATTATCTCTTGAGAGGGCACTAGTTTGACTTCTTTTCGTTTACTGTGTACCCTAAGCAAATTAGTAATCTTTTTACAAGCACCAGATGCTTTAGCAGAATGTCCTTGCTCTCTGCTTGAATAAGGCAGTCGTCCAAGTAGGGATATATTTGAATTCCTTTTTGTCTGCAAAATGCAGTTACTGGTGCCAGGCATTTTGTGAACACCCTGGGCACAGTAGATAAGCCAAAGGGCGGTGCAGAGAATTGGTAATGCATTGAGCCAGCTATGAATCTGAGGTATCTTCTGCAAGATTGTCTGATTGGGACATGTAGGTATGCCTCCTTGAGGTCCAAAGTAACTAGCCAAGCCTTCTTGCCCAACATGGGTAGAAGTTGCTGCAGTGTTAACATTTTGAATTTCGGAACATCCAGGAAAGTATTTAGGGTTGACAGGTCCAGTACTGGTCTCCAGGCTTTGTCCTTTCTGGGTACCAGGAAAAGTCTTGAGTAAAATCCTTGTCCCTGTTCTTGCTGTGGTACTCTTTGAATAGCTCTCATGTCCATGAGAGCAGAAATTTGTTTTTGTGCCTCTGCCCATTGGTTTTGTGGCAGGTCTGGCATACCTTTTGATTTTGGAAGGGTGTGAAAGTGGAACCTGTAACCCTGCGAAACAATATTCAGTACCCATTTGTCCTGGGTGATCATGTGCCAATTTTGTGAGAAAAGTGCTAGCTTTCCCCCTAAGGGTGCTGCCAAAAGGTAAGTGCTTGGCATTTGTAGAGGGAAGTCATTGGGACTGTTTCCTATAAGGTTGTGATTTGTCTTCTCCTCCTTTGGGGGCTGAAGCTCCCCATTGTTTAGGTCTGTATGAGCCTTGGGGCTGAGATCTGCCTCTTGGGCATCTGTATCTGCCTCTTTGTGGCCTGTATGACACCGGAAAGGACCAATTTTTAGAAGGCCAGTTTCTGCTAAATCTAGGTGGCTGAACCTGTAAGAAATCCTTTACTGTCTGCATTGATTTTGCTTTATCCTCCATTTTCTTTAACACCTCTTCTGCCTTAACACCAAACAAAGTATCATGCTGTAGTGGAGCATCCAATAATTTTACTTTAACATGATCAGGTAAACTTTGTTCTTTTAGCCAAGCATGCCTTTGAATGACAGAGCCTGTAACTGTGGCTCTGCAAGAAGCCTCTAATGAATCAAAACCACATTGCAGAGTATACTTTCCCACTTGTTCAGCTGCATGCAATAAATCCTGCATTTCCTTATTGTCAGGACATTCTAAATTTGTAAGCATTTTCTGTTTTAACAAAGACATTAGATATTGTTGATATTTAAGCAAATGAAACTGGCAGTTTAAAGCCCTTACAGCTAAAGTAGCAGAAGTGTAAACTTTTTCCCCCCGTCTATTCAGCGCTCTGGAATCCCTATCAGAGGGGAAAGGGTTTTTTGCAATGGAAGCCTAAACCCCTTTGGGACCCTGAGAAATTGTTTCTGGGTCAGCAACAGGGTTTTTATAAAGAAATTTATGAGAGTCTGGGACCCTGTAGTACCTGTCTGGTTTGACTGGTGCAGGGGGTAAAGAATCAGGAGACAAACTGGATTCAGAGAAAACATCATCAACAATATCAAGCACAGGGAGGATAGCCAGGGGCCTGTGCTGAGGCAATAAAAGGAAGTCTCTGAGCCTTTTCTTGGATTCTGAATAATCCTGGCTCTCCCAATGGAAATGCTCCCTCATGGTGTGCAAGGTTTCCCCAAAAGAGTAATCCTCAGGCAGAGAGGCTGAAGGTATAGATTCTTCTGCATCAGAGTCCTCATAGGGAGGGAGAGAATATCCCTGATCTGAAGAGGAATCAGAGGAAATAGAAACCTGGTCAGAGGAGTCATAGTCAGTGTCTTGCCTAGGACTTTTATCAGGAGGGGGATGGGAACCCCTGATCAAAGTAATTAGGTCCTCGGCCATTTTAAGCATCTGTTTCTTTGGCATGGATGACGGTCCAGGAGAATGCTGTACTTGTTTCCTTGTCTTTAATGGTGTTTTTGACTTTGCCTTGGCTGCTGTAGTGGACTTAATAGCAAGTTATGAAGGTCTGAAAACACCCTGAGAAGCCGATGCCTGCTCAGCGGCTCTGGACCCATCTGAGGGAATAGTTTCCGCAGGCCCAGTACCTTGAGTTTGCAGAGGCCTAGGTGTCTCCACGTGGGAGACGGATGCGGCCTGTGGCTCTGAGGTAGCGGGTGTCAGGGGCTGCGAAAGCACCTCACTGAGAACCTGCAAACTGGCGACTGGCCTAGAAGAGGCTTCGCTGTCGGTTTTGGACCTCGGATGCCTGTCCTTTTCTTTGTCTTTGCGTTTTTTATGAATTCCGGTCATCGGTTGTTCCGACGGCATTATGTAGTTAAATCTTCAGCCAAAGTAATGTAAAGCAAAATCAGACCGATGCTTAATAGTGTGTTGGTTGAATCTAGCACAAAACCGACAACTAGCAACGTCGTGGTCAGGGCATAGGCAAGGAATAGAGTAAGAGTGAAAATTCTTATGAGGTATTTGCTTCCCACAAGAAATACAATTGTTAACTTTTACTGACATCGGTCTGGAGCAAGAAAAAGTTTCCCCAATGGGGTACTTAGCTTTATTGAAGACTTCAGTTCCGAAATTCAATTTTGAAAATCACAGGAGTCGACCGACTGGCACTCGCGAACTGCTTTTGCTTCGGCAAGAAAGACTGAAGAAAATGGCGTCGGCTGCATCTTTTATACCCCTGGTGCACTAACGTCAGGGAAGAGGCGACAGCAACTGACGCTGGACCTTGACTTTGGAATTCTGGCCGACTGTGGGTAGCCTGCCAGCAGGATAACCCAACTGTAATGACTGCAACAGTGAAACACAATGAACATCTAAAGATAGATCCCATGGTTGAATAGGTTCTCTAAAAGGTGGCTTCAGATGATTCACACCTTTTATGAAGGTATTGCACAACTTGTGAGACATAAGAGAGGAATCTTGGACACCCTCATGGAAATTAGAAATTGCAGCCAAATGAACTCCAATGGTAGAGGCCGATAGACCCAATTGGAAAAGGTCGGCTAGATAGTCTAGTATTATCTACACTGGTGTTGAGAATGGATCTACTTGTTTATCTTTCAGCCAACAGGTAAATCTTTTCAACTTGCTTAGATAAGTAATTCTAGTGAAAGACTTATGAGATGCAATGAGAATGTCACGTACTGGTAAAGAAAGATCATTCTGCCTGGCAATCAAGGGAATTGGAGTAGCCAAGCTTTGAGCTTCAGGCTATTCAAGTTTGGATGAATCAAGTTCTGTGTATGTGAGATTAACTCCGGGGTTGGATGGAGAATCCATGGTCGATCTAGTAGGTGAGGACAAAGGAAGGGGAACCAAATCTGACGAGGCCAATATGGTGCTATGAGGATCAACTTGCTCTTCAACCGACGGGCTTTCTTCAGAAACTAAAGAATGAGGGGGAAAAGGTGGGAATGCATAAAGAAGACCTGAGGGCCAATCGTGGACTAGAGCGTCCCTGGGTGACTGTCCCGGAGGGGGAATCAGGGCGAAGTAGTTGCTGCATTTGTAGTTAGTTGGGGATGCAAAGAGGTCGCAGCAAGGACGGCCCCAGCGGTGGAATGTCTCCATCACTATCAAGAGATTCAGGGATTACTCATGAGGTTGTAGAATGCACCTGCTGAGTCTGTCTGATATCATGTTTGAACTCCCGGGAATGTGCGTTGCTAGAAGAAAACGGTTGGTAGCCATCGCCCATTGCCATATCCTCATGGCCTCTTGACAAAGGTGGTAAGATTTGGTTCCACCTTGCTTGTTGATGTACCAGACCACCGCCATGTTGTCTGATTGAATCGCAATCATCCCAGACGGCAGCAGGGGATGGAATGCTTGCAATGCCAGAAGCACCACCTTCAGCTCTAGAACATTTATATGCAGATGGTCTTGGTGTCCGGACCTCGTGCCTTGGACTGTCTGTCCCTGACATAGCCCCGCCCCCCCACCCCATCAGGGTGGCATCCTTGGTCACTGTGGCCTTGGGTTTCTGGGGGAAGAAGGGGCGAGACCATTGTGACAGATTGTGTGTCATCCATCAATTTAAATCTTGTTTGCACCTGTGGGTTACTCGAATCTTGGCTGAAAGAGGATGCTGAAAAGGATACCATTGGGTGAGCAGTAGCCATTGTAGAAGCCTCATATGAAACCTGGCCAGGGGACAATGGTGATGGAGGTTGCCATGGAACCCAACAGCTGTAGAACAGAGTGAGCTGTGGATTTCTCCCTTGAAAGGATTGGAATCAGTTGTTGCTTTATCCTTAAAATTCTGTGCTCTGGAATGGCAGCTCTGCAGTTCTTTGTATCCAAGATAACCCCTATAAATTCTGTCGACTGAGATGGGGTCAGATTAGATTTTTGCCAGTTTATGTTTATGCCTAGCCTATGTGCAGCGAGGAGAGAGTATGCCCGGGCTTCTTCCAGTAGATGTCTGGTGGGGGCGGAAATGAGCCAGTTGTCTAAGTATGGAAACACCTGGAATCCCTGAAGTCGCAAGTGAGCTGTGATGACTGCCATGCACTTTGTGAACACTCTGGGGGCTGTAGAGAATCTAAAGGGCAGTACTCTGAACTAGTAGTGACTGGCTCCTGTACGGAAGCGCAGAAATCTTCTTGATGGCCTGTCCACTTTTATGTGGTAGTACGCATCTTGAAGATCTATCGAGCACATCCAATCGTCTTTTTCCAAAAGCTGGAGGATAGACTGTATTGTGACCATCCAGAATTTTTGTATTCTCACAAACTTGTTCAATACAAGTTTGTGAGAGTACAAAAATTCCGGATGGTCACATACCTGCAGTAACTACAGAGGGATAAAACTGATCAGTCACAGCTTGAAGTTATGGGAAAGAGTAGTAGAAGCTAGATTAAGAAGGGAGGTGATGATTAGTGATCAGCAGTATGGTTTCATGCCAGGAAAGAGCACTACAGATGCAATGTTTGCTCTGAGAGTGTTATTGGAGAAATACAGAGAAGGTCAGAAGGAGTTGCATTGTGTCTTTGTAGACTTGGAGAAAGCATATGACAGGGTGCCTAGAGAAGAGTTGTGGTATTATATGAGGAAGTCGGGAGTGGCGGAGAAGTATGTAAGAGTGGTACAGGATATATACGAGGGTAGTGTGACAGTGGTGAGGACTGCAGTGGGAGTGACAGATCCGTTTAAGGTGGAGGTGGGATTACATCAAGGATCAGCTCAGAGTCCTTTCTTATTTGCAGTGGTGATGGACAGGTTGACAGATGAGATCAGACAGGAGGTCCCGTGGACTATGATGTTTGCAGATGACATTGTGATCTGTAGTGAGAGTAGGAATCAGGTTGAGGAGACTCTGGAGAGGTGGAGATATGCTTTAGAGAGCAGAAGAATGAAGGTCAGCAGGGCTAAGACAGAATATATGTGTGTAAATGAGAGGGAGGGAGGGTAGAGGAATGGTGAGGATGCAGGGAGTAGAGTTGTTAAAGGTGGACGAGTTTAAGTACTTGGGATCAACAGTTCAGAGTAATGGTGAATGTGGAAGAGAGGTGAAGAAGACAGTACAGGCAGGGTGGAATGGGTGGAGAAGAGTGTCAGGAGTGATTTGTGACAGACTGGTACCAGTTAAGAGTGAAAGGGAAGGTCTACAAGTGGATAGTGAGACCAGCTATGTTATATGGTTTGGAGAAAGTGGCATTGACAAAAAGGCAGGAGTCAGAGCTGGATGTGGCAGAGTTAAAGATGTTAAGATTTGCACTCGGTGTGACTAGGATGGATAGGATTAGGAATCGGTATATTAGAGGGTCAGCTCATGTTGGACAGTTTGGAGACAAAGCAAGAGAAACAAGATTGCGTTGGTTTGGACATGTGCTGAGGAGGGATGATGGGTATATTGGGAATAAGATGCTAAGGATGGAGCTGCCAGGTAAGAGGAAAAGAGGAAGGCCTAAGATAAGGTTTATGGACGTGGTGAGAGAGGACATGCAGGCGGTTGGTGTGACAGAGCAAGATGCAGAGGATAGGAAGAAATGGAAAGAGATGATCCGCTGTGGCAACCCCTAACGGGAAAAGCCAAAAGATGATGATGATGATGACAAACTTGTTCAATACACTGAGATCCAAAATTGGTCTCCAGGCCCCGGTTTTCTTTGGCACCAAAAATAGTCTTGAGTAGAATCCGGATCCTATCTGGTCTGGAGAGACTATTTGGATGACTCTCTTTCTTAGCAGCTTTTCTATCTCTAGTGCTGCTTCTTCCCTTTGACTGGGTGGAACTTCAGGAAGATTTTTTTGAAGGGACAGGATAAATATCGAAGGGAATATGATAACCTCTGGTTATAATCCTTTGTACCCAAGAATCGGTGATGATGGTTATTCAGGCAGAAGGGTACAAGGAGAAATGACCCCCAACCACCTCCAGAGGAAGGAGTTGGGCTGCTCTTCAGGAGCACTAGTAGGAATGGCCAGGGAAAGAATCCCTGGAACCCTGGTTACACAGACCCCCTCTGCCCTGAAAGGAGCATCTTCTCTGTAAGTTTCCCCCTCTGCCTCTAGGGAAGAACTCAGCCTGAGTGTCACAGAAAGGACCCTGAGATTTCTTGAACCATATCTTCCCACTCTTTTGGTTTCAGGAGAAAGCACGTTGAGGGGAAGAATAACGGACACCTACGGCAGAAAGGGTCTTACCGTCCTGTTCACATCTGGCCAGTGTGCTTTTAACTTTGGGTCCAAATAACGAAGAGGCCTCAATGGGAGCGTTAAGAAAGGAAGCCTTAAAGGGTTCCGCGAAATTGCACAAGCGCATCCAGGCATGTCGTCTCAAGACCGCAACTGAAACCACCACTCTAGCTGCTCCTTCTGATGCATGAGATATCAGTCACACAGAGGAGTTAGATATTGATGCAATGGTGGCCAGCTGAGAGGCCACTTTGTCACAGACCTCATCAGACATGGCACCAGCCAAGGTTTCAGAGAGCTCGGAAATCAGATCCCTTTGAAGCCTGGTAAAGTGTGCCATATAATTCAGGGACCTGATAGTAAAGGTCGCTGATACAAATGTGTGCTTCCCTATCCTATCCAGGGCCCGGGACTCTTTGTTATGCGGATGGACAGTCTGGCTTTCTTCTTCTGCCAGATCCTTTTTTGTTGTGGCCACCACCACCAGAGCATCCACAGGAAGACCTTTTGACCAATGGGGATCCGTAGCAGGAGGGGACAAAATCGTATCTGGCCTCTGGGGAATAGCCTCGATGGTGTCAGGAGCCTTCCATGCATGCTGCACGATGAGCCGGACAAGTTCATCAGCAGGTGGAGTAACCCAGGAGGTAGGGGGCCGGGCGCAAAAAGCCTGCAGGAACCCAGACTCCTCAGAGGTCGGATTAGAGGGCTGCCAGTCACCTCTCTGTTTAAGGATTTCAAGGATATCACCAAAGGATACCTCAGAGGGTGACCAAGGGGATCCTTCCCCCTCATCAAAGTCTGTGTCTTCAGTGAGGGACTCCTCTGTGGAGTCCATGTGTTTCCTCTTACACAAACTTTTCCGGTGAACTTCCTCAGAGGGAGAAGCTGGGGAAGACAGTGGAAAAGGGGTTTCCTGTGGGAATATGTCCTGAGGCCCTTGCACCCACTGTCCGCTAGGTGCAACTTGTGAAACCAGTGTACCAGAGGAGGTCGGGGGGATTGACAGCTCAGTATCACCAGCAGGAGTGAAACCCTTCTCCATCAGTTGAAAGAAGAGGAATGAGTGTCCAGGACAAGGGTCACCCCTCCCCTAAGTGGCTCAGCCTGCCGACTCGGTGTCCCCGGATGGCTGTGGAGCAGCAAATTATGCATGTCACAACTGTCATCCTGGGTGATAGCAAAACTTTCTTGCCACAAAGGCAACTGTGGTTCCTTAGTGAGATCCATAAAGGGAACCACAGAGGGGGAATACTGTGCTATATCAATGGACTTCAAAGGCAATGAAGGAGGAGAATAAGAAGGGGTCTTTGGAGATGGGTGATCACCCCCAAGGAAGGATAGGTCCTGGAGGGTGGGATACCTCTGGCCAAAAGCACTTGATCCACAAGACGCAACACATCATGTTCGGAAAGGCTTCTAGTGGACCTCATGGAGACTGAGGGAGAAACAGGCCTGTCCACAGAAGAGACAAACTTGGTGCCCACCTCACCAGTCTGCACCGAGAACAATGCAATGGTGCCGAGAGAGACTGGACTACGGGTGACTGCACCGATGAAGTCATCAGTGCCGAGGTCACGGTCTGTACTGACACAAGGATTGGTGCCAAAGTGGTTGTTGGTACCAAAGCTGGAACAGACAAAATTGGAGCCAACAACTGAGGTGTCAGTTCCAAGTAAGATGTAGGAGCCAATGTGGTCAAGGTCTCCGCAGACTGAGAGGTTGGTGCCAATACAGTAGTAGAAATAGTCTGAACCGAGGAGCCCCTCGGTGCTGATATAGTGAAGGCTGCAGGAGAAGATGGAGCCGAGATCACTAATGGAGCCGAAGGCCTCAGTGCAAAGTCTAGGCACTGAAAGCACTGGGGCTGACTGAATGAGCTCCAAAGCGGAAACTTTAGCCTTTTTAGGTTTTGGTTGGTGGGTGTCCCCAGCCGAGGATGAAGGCAAAGACTTGGCCTTAGTAGGAACATCCAAAATTTTCTTATGGGCTCTAGGACGGGTTGAGGCCTCCGACCCAGAAATAGCCTCTGAAAAGGAAGATTTAAGAAGTCCCTTCAGCAACATCTTGTTTTTCCTTTCTAACAAGGTTCTGTTAGAAAACTTTTCACAGATAGTACTGGGCAGGCCAACAGATAAATGGGACGCCCCCAAACAATAAATGCACAAAGAGTGTGCATCAGAAGTAGGTAATTTGTGTCCACAATCAGAACACCTTTTAAAACCCGGACTACCTTTCTTATCTGCCATGATACAAAAAAGGGATAGCAGAAAGGGTACCAGCAATGGTACAAAAGAATACCCGAAGGTACGAAAAAAGGAAGATTACCATCGATGGTAGGGGAGAAATACCTTGCAGAAAAAGGTGTAGAGAAAAGAGAAGAAAAACTCAAGAAAATATGGTCGCTAGATGCGACAGGGTAAGAGACAATGAAACAGAAACTTTTCTGATAGAAAAAGTTATATAAATGACTATTCTGACAACAAATAACTATACTTAGCTCAAGAGAAGCAGCTTGACATGACCGAATGGCAACGCGGCAAACAAAATCTGAAGTAACAGGGAGAGGGGGATTATGGGTAAGCGTTCAGCTCAAGAGTTTGTAGCTGACGCGAGCTTGGAAAATGGCCGGCTCGGTTCTGAGGTCGGAACTGATACCCATGTGTAAGAAATGAATGAGGATTAACAATATCAGATCAATTTTTTTTTTGTCAAAAAATATAAGTGAAACAGAAAGGGTCCCCAACAGAGATTCTTAGCTGCCCATAGCTGGCACTGGCTGTATGGTAAGATATATATGTCCCAATTACAAAAGACTTGCTCTCAAAGACATTGACATTGACTTACTCCAGGACTATCTGTAAAGCAGGCTTATACTAGAGTAAGTCACACTGAGAGCAAGTTATTTGAAATTGGGTTCATAATATTCCTTCATGAATTGGTAGCAAGAAAGTTCTGAAGAACTTAGTGCCATACCTACCAACCGTACTGAATTACTCTATTTCTACTGAGCTTTGGGGTCCAAATGCTGTGGTGCCACGATTCCCGAATGGCACCCCTTCATTTCCGATTTTTTTCTTTGTTTTTTTATTTTTCAGGCTTTGTGAGCTGATGTCATCACATGCATGATAAAGTCAGCTCTGTCAGGGCTACCAGCTTGTCGGAACTGAGCTCAAGGAACTCACATCGTGCATGCATTTCCATCTGGCCTGGCTTTTTCAAATGCTCTGCGAGCGGGAACAGCACTCCGGGAAACTGGAGACCTTGGATTTACTGAATGGAAATGGAAAGGATTTATATTCACGAACATGGATTTACTGAATGGAAATATTCATGAATGAACTGAATGGAGTTATAAATGCAAGCAGGAATGGACTGAAGTAAGTGTGTTTGTATAAATGCAAGCGGGAACGGACTGAAGTAAGTGTGCTTGTATAAATGCAAGCGGGAATGGCTTGAAGTGTGTGTGCGTGTGTGTGTGTGTGTGTGTGTGTGTGTGTGTGTGTGTGTGTGTGTGTGTGTGTGTGTGTGTGTGTGTGAGACTTGTCAAATGCCTAACCTTGGAGAAAAAGTATAGGTTTTGTGTGTAGCACTGTTCAGAGATTTTGGTCCTAGAAAAACTTACCAGAAGAATTGCATGCGATGTGCTGTGCCTTGCCTCCACTGAGTGTTGTGGTATAAGGGGTTGTATCCTGTATGTAAACCTGGAAATTGAGAACATGTGCAAAACAGCTAGATAAACTGTTTATGATTCTAGTGCAGTTCCTACTTTTGAGTTAACGCTTGTTTTCAAGCGGGATGAGGATGCCTGGCCCAGTCTCAGGGATTTCTTCTTCATTCGAACATGTTTCACACCTACTTTCAGGCATGCACTCTGATTAAGTCCAGGTTTTCGACTTGTAAAAAAATGTTTTATTCTTTTCTGGCTTCAACTGTTATTGAAGAGCGCTGAAGTATTTTTACATCTCAGAAGTGCTGAACGGCAACTTTAATAATAATATAACACCCAGTATTTTTAGGTGTAAGTTGTACTTTATAGTGATGGAATGTTTCATGTTTAAGTGTTGTTTTACTTTCAAGTCAAATTCCATTTTAATGTGGTGGCATTCCAACTTAAGCCTTCATCCTTGACAGCTGTCATTTGTAAGTATTGTTTTGTTAATGTGCAAAGCTGGGTTTGGGGCACATCATGGAAGTGATTGCAGACTGAAAAACTATGTAAACTTACTGTCATGGTGTTAAAGTCTGCAGTAGTTTTTATCACGTTGTAGTTGTGGTGACGCTGTAGACTGTAGTTTTTGCCAAAGTAGTAATACTATTAAAATCTCATCCAAGAACAAAACTAATTGTATAAAAACGTGGAAGTGCATTTGTAACACAGCACTTATCAACTGCTGGTGCCATCCGTGTTTGAAAAGTTGCATCTTACTGTTCATATGGCTGTGCTGTGATTTATTTGGAATGATACAGTTTCAGATCCTACCATGCTGCTATGCTACAAGACATACTTGTTTGTGTTTTAATTGGTGGTGCATGTGAACTTCTAATTAAATGAAAAAAAGTTTAATAAGCTATATTGTGGAGATAAAGTTCTCTTTACTCAAAGTCCCTGTGTGTGAAGTGGTGGACATGTGAATAGGGCCATATGAGGAAAAAGCCCTGGTTATAGAGGGTCGATGTTGTGGTGATGTTGCCCCACTCCCAACACTATGATCACCATTTGACATTCTGTGATTATATGTAAGCTTGGCTGTAGTCTTAGCCCATCTGTGCACATTGCAGCTTTGTGTGCCTAGTGTCTGGGTGGCCTATATTTGCAGAAATGTTTGTAATAAGGACACATCACGTACAGTTTGTGTTAATAGGAAGGGAATGCATTTATATCAACCCTTTGCACAAGATGAGCAGTCCACTTATTTGGTACCATGTAGTTCAGGGGATGGTGTCATAATAGCCAAAAATTTTTTGAGTTGTGATAAACGCCAACTTGAAATGTGGTGAACTTCACCTCTTGAGTGGAGTGGAGTTGAGTAACTGTGATACTTGTGCAACATGCTAGTGACCTGCACAACTAATGGTTTTAGTGTGGGAAGTAGTTCCAACTACACTTGAGCTAATGCACTCTTGGTTGACATGCGTGGCATTGATCATTGTGATATTTAGGTGGAAAGAACACTAAATTCCAGAACCCATCCCATTCATTTTGTCCACATGCCTTGTTTGGTGTTTGGGTCTTCTACCATCTGCACTTTTCAGTATTCTGTTTAGCAAAGCATATTGCACTAATTTTCTTTTCAGTCCAGCCATGTTTCAATTTTTGTACATGAGGTATATGTGACATTGTCCTACAGTATTTTCAGTACTAAGTACCAATGCAGTGATTTTCAAAACTGTGTGCTTTGTTTTCTGTTAAAATTAATTATGTTAAGCCTGTTTTACTTTGCTTGCTTGCTGAAACCTGAAACACAGCAGTCTAGCAGTAATTCTGAAGCCAGTGCTAAGGGCAGTCAATTCGTTTAAACTGAAACCGCTACGGTAGTATGCTGAGAATTGAAGGTATGTGTGAGAGTGAGAGAAACCGGCACAGAGTCTCTGCAGCTATTTTACTTCACTTGCAAATGCATTCTCTGTTCAGCTAACGGCACTCCTTCCTTAAAGCTGAAACAGCAGTAGGTCTATTTTCATTGTGAGACAGTACTGTTTTGTTTAGCACATATCTACTACTGTTTGTGCATTGTGTTATAAAATGTAAATATAAAATCCAAATAATCATTGTAGAAGTAAAGCAGTATGCTCATTAGTGTTTATGGTAACTGGGGCGAAATAGCCAGATAATGGGACATTGGAATGGCTGCAGGGGGACTCTAGCACCATAGTTTAGTTGTCTGTTCTTCAGTTTGCATTTGAAAGCTGGCATCCCACAATTCCACTGGAGTGGGCAGGGTTATGTAATTATGTATGCAAATTTTAAGCTAATTAGTGTACAGATTTGTACCTATTTTTCATGGGCCTTTTCCAGATTTTTGATGTTGTCAGGTTGAGAGGTATGCTCAGTGCCCACATATCCCTTATGCATCAGCATGTAAATTCCACATCAGTCATAGGTCTGGCAATGGGCTCAAGGGAAAGGGGCCCAAGATTTTGTAAACTAGCCATGCATCTGGTACCCTGGTTAGGATACAACCCATCAGTAAGCTAAGCTAAGCTGCAACAGTGATCTAAAGAAGGATGTAATACAGTTGAGTAATAGCTATACAGTTGTATAATAACTTACCATAACAGTGGATGCCTGAATAGCTCACCCTGCTGCAGGAATGTTTATATATATGGGAACTATCCTGCCAAGGATACCATACGTCTGTTCAGTATACCAAAGCTTGGGTACTTTTCTCTCATCCTGTTCTGCTGCCGCATGACCCAAGCTTGAGAATACCTGCCAGTACGTAAGGAATGTACAGACGAGAAGTTCTTCAGGACTTTCTTGCACCTGACAAACAGAAATGAGGCAAAGAAAGTGTTAGCAAATAGGTAGAGGAAGTATGTCTACCTCAGCTGAGAGAGAAAGACAAAAAAAATGAAAAAAAGGGGTACGGATGAAGGGTGCAAACAGAGCAACAGCGATCTACTTGGACATCTACTGGATGTAATAGATATGGAAAGACTCCCAAGGTTTTTAGAGTATCTGAGGTAGGAGGACAGTGGAGACAAACTGAGGTTTTGCATTCCTCGGAGGAATGATCTAGCCATACCAGTTATGGCCCTAAAGAAGATGCCAGCTTGCTTCCAAGATGTTCATGCTTTCCCTCCTTTTAAAATATGATTAAATAAAATCTTCCAGATCATTATCACTTTCTTCCCTGCTAACTTCCTGGAGAGTTTCCTGCAGATTTCATTATACATTGTTTTTATTTCACTTCCTCCTATATTAACTATTAGTTGCAGAGTCTCATCTTCTTCTTTCCTTGGCATAATTAAATCTTCCATAAATATTTCCATTTGTGCTTCTTCTTGGTTTAAGACAAAAACAGCAAAACAAACTTTTAAAAAGAAAACCACGAAGGAAGCTGAGTGCAGAAGTAATAAATGTTCCAATAAGCAGGCGATAGCTTTTAAAAACAATGGTGTTAGCACTTTATTAACCAAGAACTTTCGGAAGGTTCACTAACCCTCCTTCCTCAGACAAAACAGTTAGACTCAATGAAAGGTTGAGGATAAATACTAGTAACCCCTCCCTAATTAACAAATTTTAATTAACAAAAGACATTCATATACAAACATTCAAATCAACAACCAAACCTACTTTTGTCTTGGTTAAACAGAAGGACATCTTTGTCAGTTTACAAATATATGTAAAATCCTACCATTCTTTTATAAAATACCTCAATAGAATGAACGTTCTAATAATTACAATGTATGTATACAAACAAATAAATACTAAAGAAAATGTTATGAACTAAATAGGTATAAATGACATATATTAAACAACTAGTATGGCAAAAGGAAAACAATCCTTACACATCAGATAGTGTTGCCTTATAAAACTAAAAATAAAACTAAAAAATAAAAAATAATAAAACAATGATGCTCCCCACCCATAAAATCAGAAAACACATAAAGGTCACCTAAAAAAGGCTGCCTGAGCCTAACTAGAAGACGTAGTAATAAACAACCTATTGTACAAAAGTGAAAGCTATAAAACAGCAAAAATTGTTGACTATCCGGGGCATGCTTTCCATTTTGTGGTGGTAAAACAAGTACCCACAGACTTAAATAGTGGCCCCTGGCAGTTAATTTTAGAAAAGGAAGAACTCCTTTGGCAAGTGAGAACGGCAGCGTACACTTATCCCGGCTTGAATGAGGCTATTGCCTTGTCTTGCATCCTCAGATTAATAGCCATGAGGAGATAAATTAGGTTTGATTTCAACTCTGACTGATTCCCTTGAGGCCTATTGGGTTGCTTAGGTGCATCCTACTTTTTCGGATGTCTGTCCATTTTTGCTGTTTTATAGCTTTCACTTTTGTACAATAGGTTGTTTATTACTACGTCTTCTAGTTAGGCTCAGGCAGCCTTTTTTAGGTGACCTTTATGTGTTTTCTGATTTTATGGGTGGGGGGGGGGGAGCATCATTGTTTTATTATTTTTTATTTTTTAGTTTTATTTTTAGTTTTATAAGGCAACACTATCTGATGTGTAAGGATTGTTTTCCTTCTGCCATACTAGTTGTTTAATATATGTCATTTATACCTATTTAGTTCATAACATTTTCTTTAGTATTTATTTGTTTGTATACATACATTGGAATTATTAGAAGGTTCATTCTATTGAGGTATTTTTATAAAAGAATGGTAGGATTTTACATATATTTGTAAACTGACAAAAGATGTCCTTCTGTTTAACCAAGACGAAAAAGTAGGTTTGGTTGTTGATTTGAATGTTTTTATATGAATGTCTTTTGTTAATTAAAATTTGTTAATTAGGGAGGGGTTACTAGTATTTAACCTCAACCTTTCATTGAGTCTAACTGTTTTGTCTGAGGAAGGAGGGTTAGTGAACCTTCCGAAAGTTCTTGGTTAATAAAGTGCTAACACCATTGTTTTTAAAAGCTATCGCCTGCTTATTGGAATATTTATTACTTCTGCACTCAGCTTCCTTCGTGGTTTTCTTCTTCTTGGTTTACACATTCCTCTGCTTTATTTAAATTTTCATAAAATTTCTGAAATATCACTAATATCTCTAGAGAATCTCTGCTTATTTTTCTTGTTATAGACTAAGTTTGGTGACAGCCCTTTCTACTTTCTGTTGACTAAGTCATTGTGCTCCTACTCTTATTTTCCCTTTAGTATTCTGCACTTGCTCTTCTTGTTCTTTGAGATTTGCCTTTGTCTGCAATACTTTAAGCTTTTTTTCAGCCATTCTAAATAGTACCAATTAATGCTTAACCATATCTCTCTCTTTTATTTTACTCTATTTTAAACTTCATTTTCATTTTATCCAACTCAGTAGTTATCTCTTCTTACGGCATTTTTATCTTCCCCTAATAACTCTTGAATATTTTCCCTGCCCATTCTTTAAATTCTTCTCTTTTTACCAGGTATTTAGGAAAATGTCAGTGTCTTATTTTTATTCATTTTCATTACCCTGTATTTTTACCTTAGTTTTTATCAATGTATGATCTGAAATAGTTATCAGATGTGTGTCAAAGCTTTCAATTAAATGTACATTCTCCTATGAAATATACTTTCTATTCAGTATAGCTCAGTTATTGTACCTTGGGAAATAATATGTAAATTCTGTCTGAGTTCCTAGTACTTAGTTCACATCTTCCATATCAAATATTTTCATAAATTTCATAAGAAATCTACCACCTTTTGTTATGTTGCCTTTCTAGGTTCCCTGAATTATCCTCATTATTACAAATCAAGTCCCAGTCCCCAACTATAAATTATATTCCCTGCTGTAAGCTAATTATTTCTACCAACATTTTCTTAAGCTTCATAACAACAGATTTTGGTGGAATACAAATACGCAGTGGTGTAACACTCTTTCCTTGCCAATAGCCCCTTACTACCACAAACCTATCATTATTATCTTTGTTTTCCCCTTCTGTCAGTATTGGAGCCCTTCTAGCAATTAGTATTATTACTCACATTTTCTTCAGTCTCTGCTAATCTGCTGAATTTCCATTCTAAAATCCTTTCTTTATCAAATTCATATCCAAATGCATCTCTTGCAACATTACTATTTGTATCCTGCATTTCTTAATATAATTCACTATTCTTTCCTTTTTTGTCTATACCTGTAAGGCCATTTACATTCTAAGATAATCTGGACAGAGTAGCCATTATGATAAAAAAAAATCTGTTGCTCCCCCTAATTCTACATGGCAGTTTTTTTATCTGTATTTCCAACTTTTGTCTTGCATGCCCCTGCCATTTGGCATGCAAGTCTTTTATACAGTTCTTTCTTCTCATCTCCATTGAAACCTATGTCATATTTTTCAAAATGTGTTGCTCTAATGAAAATCCTCAAAACATCTAAATACATTTTCAAACCCCCATCCCCTATTAACTTAGGACAAACCCAAACAATGATGCATATGTTAAACAAATGAAGTTTAACCCTCCAGACAGGGGTGACTGCCACAAATTGATGGCTGCACCCACAAGCATTAAATAATCTAAAATTAAGGTTATCCATGCTAAAGTACAATTTACAGCCTATGTCACCTCTTACACTGATTGCTGTCTGTATTTTTCTTATCTCTATTCTCCTCTCAGATGTGAAAAACAGCTTTTATGCTTTCAGATAACATTAACGTTTTGCCCTAAGTTAAAGTGCACTGGCTACCTTTAAATAAAACTAAACTATAAACGCATAAAAGTAATAAGGTTGCTAGGGAGGCAACTATTTCTGATTCACTTCCCCTTCTTTTAGACTTTATTTTTCACTGATCTGTTTGCCACTGTAGCTTTAAATTTTATATTTCTTTCAGCAAAGAATGCTCAGAGCTCTCAAGATTAATTTTGTGCTTCTATACACAGCTTCTCAGCAATGATAAATAAAAAAGCTAACAACTTTGCAGGAACCTTTGTATATTTCATTTAGAATACAATTTACAAAATTATCCTAGCCATCTGCCTTTAGATGCAGATTTCATATCTCTTGCTGAGAGTATTTGCTAATGCAGAAAACAAGCTAATAAGTCTGCAGCTTCACGAAACTCAGCATTTCCATGCTTTTCATCATTTTATATCATTCAAGCCTGTTTGTTTAAAAAATGTAAATAGCTCAAGGACATTAACACCAGATATCCACCCTTTTAAAACAAGGGAAATTATGTTAACTCTACATATAATGAAATCAGTTACTTTTTCCAACCCACTCCACCACAGCAGCCAATATCACATTATATTAATTTAGACGTGCTTTTGTCCAGCTTTCCTTATCTTGATACAGTGCAAAGTTTATTTATCTTACAACCAAGATAAAGTCCTTATTTGCTGTACTATTTAAACATATACAGCAGGTACTGAAGACCCCCCCTCCACACATTTAAAATATTTCTGACTGCATACTATACCAAACTGCTTTACAACATAACATGCAAGGCACATCATGAAATATTTTATGCAAACATTACTAAGAACAAAAATTGCTTTACTTACAATTTTTCACATTACTGTCCTCGTAAACATTAATGACATTATGTAGGGTATATGCTTTACAGTCCACCCATATGTTTAACAAATTTAATAAAATTCCAGTGTTTATTACCTACTTTTTCATGTAAGGCCATTTTTCCCAAATGTGGTTGATGCTGTATAGTCGTCCATTAATTCACTAATTTCATTGTTACTGGTCTTCTTCATTATCATTTCCACCTAATATCACCAATCTGGTTCATGTCCAATGTGCTCCTAATTCTTCTAGTTAACTTCCGTGCTTTTTTCTGACTCTCAAGCATTTTCTTTGGAATACTGGAAAATGTTTTACTGGCAATGTTTCTCTATGAGCTTTGTTGTCAAAAGAATGAGAAGAAGAGTCTCATTCTGCCTGCTTTGTTAGATATTTTTTTATTTCTCCCTTAGCTTATACTGTATCAAAATCTCTTTGATCCTTAAGGAAAAATATTCAGATGATAGCTGGATAGAGCAGCTTCAATCTCACACCTGCCTCTCAACCTCTTAGCACAAGAAATCTTGGTAAAGCCTAAAATAAGGGAGAGACAAAAGCCCAAAAATAGGGACAGATATTAAACATTGCACTTATAAACTTAGAAGGTTGCTAGAATTACAGGATTTGTATTAGCATGCATTTTCTGAAGGATATGAAGACCGAAACTCAAAATGTGTTTTATTATTTAGTGACTTCAGTCCTCAGTGAATTGACAGAAAGCCACATTTCTTGATGAGCAGATCAAAAATATAAGGCAAACATCTGGACATTCTGCAAAAAATATGGAGTGAGGTATGCTTTTCAACACTTCTTGACTGCTGGGAAATACTTGCTTCTCTTCAGTCTGGTGTACAGTGAATAATCATTTTCCACAAACAATCTGTTGTTTGCAAATTTAATACTTTTTCTTTCTTGCCATAATTTTGTTAGGATCAGCTCTTTCTGCTGTCATGATTGTGTCTTTACTAATATACGTCTTGGCTGTTTCTTGTAGATAGGTTTAAGTCATACACACAATGTGCTCTTTCAATTAACAAATCCTACTGTGGAACACCAGTCCAGTTGCTTATTTGAACTTTCATAATATTAATACTGTCTGATCCCTTCACTTTCTCTGGTACAGCAGAAAAATCTTAGGTTTTCTCTGTACGCTCTGTCTTCTAATTCTTATTATTTTTGAAACAGATCTTCTTGAGAAGCCTCATGCTCAGCCAGCCTTTTCTTCACTTCAACCTCTGAGTTTTTGCAGTTTTATCAGTTCATCTAAGTAGGCCGTGGTGGTGCAGCAATTAGCGTTGTCACCTCACAGCAAGAGGTTCTCCGGTTCGATTCTTGACTGGAGCGCCTTCTGTGTGGAGTCTGCATGTTCTCCCCGCAGTCAAGTGATGTTTAAAGACATGCAGATAGGTGATTGTGTGAATGAGTGTGCCTTCTTTGAAGGTTGGGCATTGGCCTGGCACCTTAGCACTGTAAAAATCCACTGCCCATCATTAGCAGACCGGAGTTCTGCTGTGGCAACCCCTAACCGGGAAAAGCTGAAAGACATTAGTATCAGTTCATCTAAATAGCTAGTTGAAGCTTCTTCTACTTTTTCCAGACATTTGTTATTTGAGTTGATATTTCCTTCAGTATTTCATTAATTTTACATAATTCTGAATACATTTGATTTATTTTCCCTCTAAATTATGTGAAGCCATCTTCTGCAGTAAAGCTGAAACTTAAACTCCTTTGTGCTGAACAGCTATACGATTCTTTCCTGCCAGACTTTTCTTTTTAACTTTTCTCTATGATTTTCTTTTGGGTTTGCCAAATTTCTTCTTTGCTGGCATCCAGGCAGGGTACTTACTAGCCAGTGATTGAGTTTTACCAAAATACCAGCGTCAATGGCACTCCATTTTCTCAGTTTGTTTTCAAACGAGGACAGCTGAAATTAATCTGTTGCTTAGTATACAGCCATCTTAGAAGTCCAGCTGTTAATGCAAATGTAATATTTTTTCTCCCTTATTCTAATAGTTAGGAAAGAAGGAAGGCAAATTAAAAGACTGGTTCAATGATATTTCACTAACAACTTTTGGCATTAAAATAGTTTTTGTCCTAAAAGATACCACGTGTTTGTGAAAAACTGTTTGACTTCAAAATGAATAGAGGAAGGTGGATCCTTAGGTAAACATGCAGTGATGGCAGTCATGTGAGGTTTTGCAGAAGTGTGTGTAAGTTCAGCATTGACCATCTTACATAGATAAGAAAGTATGGCAGGAATACCCAACTGAGAAAGCTCCTGATCTTTTTGTACCATAAAGAAAATCTCTTCCGCTTGGAAATATATGATCTTATAGCACAGTTTTCTAGCCTCCTGTATTATCTGTAGCACACTGTCTAAAACATGGGGCCTAAATGGAATTAAAATATCACCCAAACTGTTAGGCTTAAGGTTTGAAAATTTGGATGAATGACAAAATCCTTATGTTGTATGAGTAGATAAGTCCATCCTGAGGGGTAACTTGTGGTGACTGCCCTTCACCAACTGAAAATGAAGGCAGAATCAGTATTGTCTGGGCCAAAACAGGGTAAGAAATTGTATATTTGACTTGTCTTTCTTGACTTTTAGATGAAATTTGTGAATTACAGGACAGGGAAGCAATGTATAAAGGAATTTCCCATTTCATATGATTGTTAAGGAGTCCATTTTCAAAGCCTCTTGGTGTGGACTTTGGAAGCAGAACCGTCTGAGCTGCTTGTTCACAGTAGAAGCAAAAAAGAAGTTATGTACCTACCATAACATTCCATGCGAGTTGCCCCATCTCATCTTCATTCTTTACTGATGGGTTTGGAACCGATCCTCGGGTTCTGACTCGGATGAATACTAAAGCTCGAGATCTTCAACCAACTCGTGGCTAACTCCCTATCCCATGATGCACTGGTGCTTTCCTCACATCTTGTTTGCTGCAAATAATTATGTGTTTATTCTCTATGAGTCTTAATAGTTATGAGCACACCAGAAAAAGGTCAAAGTACAATCATGCCAAACATTAGGTTCTCCATCCTTTAGAAGCCTGGTTGGGGGTAGGAGGGGGTGGACGCAAGAATGAAGGCGAGATGGACAACTCACATGGAACATTATGGTAGGTACATAACTTCTTTATGTGATGTTGTCCTATCTTGTCTTCATTCCTTACTGATGGGATAGCGTCCCTAGCACCATCTTTCTCGGGTGGCTCACGGGAGTATATTCTTCAGGACAGTGGAACCAAAGGAAGCCCTGTCCCTGGAGGCCATATCTACTTTGTAATGAGTGATAAAGGTATGAGGCCTTGACCAAGTGGCTGCTGCACAAAATGTATCTACTGGTAGTTTGGCAGAAAAAGCTGAAGAAGTGGAGACAGCCCTAGCTGAGTGAGCTTTTATCTTGTCTGGTAATGGTTTGTTCACTGAATTGTAAGTAAAGGAAATGCAATCTGACAACCATTTAGATAAGATGGTCTTTGCTACAGGAGCACCTTTCTTGGAGTTTGAAAAGGAGACAAAAAGTTTATTAGTTTTCCAGAATTCTTTTGTTGTGTGTGTAAATAGAAGTGAAGCTGTCTATGAACATCAAGTTGGTTTAGCATGTATTCTGCCTTTATGCCATACTTAGGGAAAAACACCGGTAATTCTAAAATCTGATATAAATTTGTTTCTGAACGTACTTTGGGTAAAAAGGAGTTTGTTTGGACAGAAACTCTATCATTGTGGAATAACGTATATGGGGGTTTGATGGATAAAGCTAGTAACTCTGAAACCCTCCGAGCAGAAGTTATGGCAACTAATAAAATGGTCTTCCATGTTAGATACTTAAGGACACATGAAGAAGCTGGTTCAAAAGGGGGGAGAATTATCCTTGATAGCACAAAATTCAGATTCCATTGTGCAAGAGGGGTTTTAATGGGTGATCTCAAGTGGATAGCACCTTTCAGAAAGGCCTTTGAAAGTCTATGAGACATGACATTAGACACTTCATCACCAAAATGAAAATTCCAAATTGCTGCTAACTGAACTTGAATAGTTGCGGCAGCTGCTCCTTCATTGAAAAGTTTTGTCAAAAATTCCAAAATAGCAGATATCCGAGCTGAATAATGGTTAATATGATTTTGCAATGCCCATATTGAGAATCTTTTCCACTTACTGAGATATAACTTCCTAGTAGATGTTTTGTGAGAAGATATCAGTATGTGTTGAGCTGCAGTAGAAAGGTTTAGTAGCCTGGCTATATTTGGAATTGGAGCAGCCAAGTTGTCAATTTGAGGGTCTGAAGGGATGGCTGAAGAGCCCCCGATGAATGAATCAGAAGGTCTGGTACTGGATCCAGAATCCAAGGTTCTTCCAGACGATGAGGCTATAGGAAGGGGAATCAAACCTGGTGAGGCCAGTAAGGGGCTATTAGAATTCAGGTCCTTCCCAAAGTACTGGTTTTCTGCAGAACTTTGGGTATCAGTGGCAAGGGAGGGAATGCATAAAGAAGACACAGGGGTCAACTGTGTACAAGTGCATCCCTTGGGGCATTCCCCAGAGGGGGGATTAGGGCAAAGTAGCTGCTGCATTTTTGTTTATGGAGGTGGCAAAAAGATCACAGCAAGGCTGGCCCCATTTGCAGAATATCATTTCCACCACTTCTTTCTTCAGGGACTACTCGTGAGGAAATAGAATTGCCCTGCTTAGTTTGTCTGCTATCATGGTGGATCTCCCCAGGATAAGCATTGCTATCAGGAAGTGCTGGGAGGAGGTTGCCCACTGTCATACTCTCAAGGCCTCTCGACACAGTGGGTAAGATTTGGTTCCTCCTTGTTTGTTTATGTACTAGACTACTGACATGTTGTCTATCTGGATTGCAATAGTCTCTAGAGGGAGGGAGTCTTGAAAGGACTGCAATGCTAGAAGTACCTTTCTCATCTCTAGGACATTGATATGAAAGTGGTACTCTTGATCCTTCCATGTGCCTTGGGCTGTTCTTCCTTGATAATGCCTCCCCCCCACCCTATCCGGGAAACATCTATGGTCATGATGGCTACAGGGGGAGGTAGGACAAATGGACAACCTATCATCACACAATCCGATATTAGCCACCACTGAAGGTCTTTTTTGCAGGAATCCATGATTATTATTTGATGTGACACTGGAAGTTCTTGAAAGGTCCACTGAGTAAAAAGGAGCCATTGTAGTATCCTCATATGCATTTGACCCAGTGGAACTGCAATGATAGATGCTGCCATTGTTCCCAGTAACTTGAGAATCGTTGAAGCTGAGGCTTTCATTTTTGAGATGAGTGTCAACACCTGTTGTTGAAGAGCATAAACCCTGTCTGATGGAAGTTTCAAGGTCACTGTGGTGGTATCCAGATCTGCTCTTATAAAAATGGTATGTTGCAATGGCAATAAAGCAGATTTTTCTAAGTTTACGGTAATCCCCAACTGACAGCATAGATTCAGAGTAGTGTCTCTCGCTTGAATGAGTTGATGCCTGGTGATGGCAGTTAGGAGCCAGTCATCTAGGTATGGAAACATCCAGAATCCTAAACGTCTCAGGTGAGCCGTGACTACCGCCATGCATTTAGTGAACACTCTGGTGGCTGTAGTGAGACCAAAGGGCAGAGCTTGAAACTGACAGTTACTGGCCCCCAGCCAAAAGCGCAGATGATTCCTGGATGGCCAGTCCATTTTTATATGGTAGTACGCATCTTGGAGCTCTATTGAGCACATCCAATTGCCTTTTCCTAGAAAAGGAAGTACTGACTGCAGAGTAACCATCCGGAACTTTGTCTTTTTTATAGAGTTGTTTAGTATGCTGAAATCCAAATTGGGTCTCCAGTTCCCTGTCTTTTTTTGGAACTAAAAAGAACCTTGAGTAAGTTCTGCATCCTATTTGGTTTGCAGGGACAGGCTGGATGACTCTTTACTGTAGCAACTTTTGAATTTCTATGGTTGCTTGTTTCCTGTGACTGGGTGCAACATCCAGAATCTTTTTTTATCAAGGGAAGTGGGGAGGAAAAGGGTATAGAGTAACCTCTGGATATGATACTTTGCACCAGTTGTCTTTTGTTATTATTAGCCAGGTGTCTGGGTACAAAGATAAGTGTCCCCCCGACTGCCTCCAGAGACAGACAGGTGGGCCTCCTTTCAGGAGCGCTGATAGGGTTCCCCAAAGAGCTGCTCTCTGTCACCCTGATTCAGCACACCCCTTCTGCCACATGGTCAGTGTCTTCCATTGTTGCCCCCTCCTCTGCCTCTGTAGGGGAGTTTGCCACGTGTGTCCTGAAAGGCTCTTTGAGATTTCCGATACCACATTTTTCCTCCCTTCTGACCTTTGGGGGTATTGTCTAGTAGATGTGGAAAAACAGACTCCGATGGCAGAAAGAGTCTTTCCCCTCTTGTTCACACCTGGTGAGTGTTTCTTTCACTTTGGGTCCAAAAAGGGACAAGCCATCGAAGGGGACATTAATGAAGGATGACTTGAAGGGCTCCGCAAATGAACACAAGCGCATCCAGGAATGTCTTCTAAGGGCAATTCCTATACTCGCTGCCCTGCTCGCTCTGTCAGCTGTGTAAGATAACAGATGCATGGATGAGTTTACCAAGGAATTAAGGGTGGAGTGCTGGGAGGATATTTTATCTGTAACCCCCGCAGCTACTGAACCCTGGAGAGTATCTCTCAGCTCTTTTAGAAGATCTCTTTGCAGTCTAGTAAAATGGGTAAGGTAATTCAGTGACCTGAGTGTAAAGGTCACTGAGGAGAACATGCGCTTTCCATATCTCTCCATCACTCAAGAAGCTTTTTTCTGTGGATGAACAGATGTGGATGTCTCAGATAACTCCTTCTTGGTGGCTGCCACCACCACCATGGCATCAACACGGACTCCTTTGGTTAGAAAAGATTTGTCTTGTGGACAAATAAAGTAATAAATTTATTGGGCCTCCTAGAGACAGGTTCCACTGTGTCTTTAGACTCCCATGCCTTTCGACAAACCATATACATGAGCTTATTGAAAGGTGGAGACACCCAAGTGGCAGGGGGTAGAGACCCAAAAGCCTTCAGGTAAACAGGCTCCTCTTCAGTAGGGTTGATGGGCTTCCAGCCACCTCTCTGTTTGAGGATCTCTAAGATGTCCGCAAAGGAGACATTTTCTGAGGGTGACCGTGGGGACCCTCCTGAATCATTGAGGTCTGTGTCAGAGGTGACGGATTCCCGAGGGGAGTCCAAATGCTTCCTCTTGCACAGCCTCTTCTGAGGAACCCCTTCAGTGGAACCTTCTGGAGAGGTTTTGAAAGAAAATGGCTTGCCCAATAGGGCATCCTGAGGCTCTGGGCCTTTACGCTTTTGTGGAGTTGGTAATGCTGAGGCAGACACCGGTGCTTTTGAGGAAGGAATTTCTAGGCCTGATGAAGTGGTTGTCTGTGGGGACAATGCTCTCCTCATGGCACTGAAAGCTCCCTGGCCCCGATTTGAGAAAACCACTGGATCCAAAGAAAGAGCAGATTCCCCCGGCACCAAGGTGGTGGGCTCTGAGCCATAGGTAGCAGCCAAACTCACCCACACTGAGGCCCCGAGAGGCAAGGTTGGGCCTGAAAAATTGGTTCGACTCTCCTCCCCAGACCCAACTGGATAGTGTAGGGCCCTAGACCCTTCCGTCGGCACCGAAGCAGTCTGGGCAGTTGGAGCTGAAGATCCTGGAGCAGGTCTCGACACTAATGGCTCCACTGCCATCAGTTCTGAACATTCCATCTCTGAAGCCTCAAGTCAGGTCAAAGGAGGAACGGTTGTAGTTGGAGGGGGTCTGCTCAGATCCAAAGCCCGAGGGTTTGGCTCCAACAAAAGTTTGGCCAACGTCGGTGTCATCAAGAGTCTCTCCACCACATGATCCACATCAAGATCTGACAGGTTTCTTGAGGACTGAGAAGAATAGGCTGGAGAGGCTATTGATTGAAGTATTGGTGACTTTAGTGTAGGAGATACCAGCTCCAGAGCAGGGGACCAGCTCCTCATCTGTAAGACTATCAGCTCCGAAACCAGAAGGTCTCTGTGATCTTTTGGATTTAGTCGAGGATGGAGATTTTTCTAATGGCTCCAAAACCTCAAATAAAGATCTCTTAGCAGGTCTGTCTGATGTTGGTGGAGAGGATGGCTTTTTCAGGGGCCTTTGACCTTGCTCCAATGCCTCCTGAAGGGAAGATTTTACTAGCCCTCTCACAATTAGTTTGCTCTTCCTTTCTTGTAGAACTCTGGCACTAAAAGAGTAGCATATTGCACATGTTTCCTGCAAGTGTCGTGCCCCTAAACAATAAACACAGTCTGTGTGGCCATCTGTAATGGACATCTTCTGTCCACACTTGGTTTCACCTCTTTCCCTTGTTTGGACATTATGTAAAGTTACAAGAAATCATTAAGGAATAAAGTCTTCTGCAACACTCTAATTTAAATGAGTTAGCAATGATAATCAGCAATTACAATCAGCCCTAAGAAGTCTCAGAACCAGGAACTTACACTTTGCAGTCAGAAAAAAGTATCACTACAGCAAAAAGCGAACACACACAGAAAACTCTGACTGCTATATAAAAACTATGCAGTCTAACAGCACTTTATAATATCAAAAATAGCTAGTTAAACACTAGAAAAAACTGCTATCTAAGCACACAATAATAGGAGAGTCCCTCACAGAAAAACACAGACTCTGTCTAATATATACATTCGGTTGAAAAAAGAAATAAAACACACCACAACACTATACAAGTACTTTAAACTACTTCTAATTAACAAGAAAAGGCAATGTAAAGCCTATAAGGGGGTAGGGAGATAAATAGCCCTAAACAAAAAATGGCCAAAGTATTTATAAGTAACACACTTGAAAGAACAAACTGAAAGAGCTAAAGCATGATTTAAGGAAATTATCCTAAGGAGATATAATCTACTATTTTAAATGTAAATTTTTTATGAAAGTTATCGAAAAACAGTAAAACACTTAGCCTGAGCTGGAGAAGAACACCTGATCTGTTTCACCGGCAAATGAGATGAGGAAAGCACCAGTGCATCATGGGATATGGAGTTAGCCACGAGCTGGTCGAAGACCTCCAGCTTTAATATTCGTCCGATTCGGAACCGAGGATTGGTTCCGAACCCATCAGTAAAGAATAAAGGCAAGATAGGGCAACTTCACATCCTCTATTTGTGGAATATATTCCACTGATGAATAATCTGCAGGAAGACTTCTCTGTACATCTATTTGTGAGGGTCTATCTTAGATCTGCTCAAATAATATGACATTGTGTTTATCTCTAAGGGGATATAAACTGCCTGAAAGAAAAGATTACATTGTACAGGTGTTTTCCAGTCTGGCACAGCCAGTCTGCAGAGGGGATAAGATTGTTGTCCCTCTGTTTATGTACCACATTACCTTGGTATAGTCTGTTACAATTCATATGGGTCCGGGACACCAAAGATAACACAAAGATTTCAGAGCTGTGAAACATCTGTGGAGACATCCGGAATAAGGGAGGGAATCAGAAAGTGCACTTTAGGACTGAGTGACATCTGGGTGAGCCACCAAAGAATTGCCTTCTTTATGAAGGGCAAGAGAAAAATCAGGAAGTTTGGGAGGGGGACAACATTGTGCCCAGATTGCCTTGAGGTAGCACTGAATCTTCCCTTCTGTGGAGTCTGGCAAAAGGAATTATTTGTAAGGTTGAAGCCATGCACCCCAGAGCTCTCAGTGTCTCTCTAACATAGGTCAAATTTATAGGGAGAAGAAAAGTTTGGAAATAGGAAATTAATATCTGCATTTTTTCTTGAGGGAGAATTGCTGCGACGGAGACACTGTTTAGCAGGATCCTAGGAATAAGAGATCCCAAGAGGTTTGGATGAAAGACATTTTTCAAATTTTGTGAGAAACCTAGATGAAGAAAGAGATCCATGTTGGAAGAAATTGTCCTTTGAAGTAACTTACAGAAGAGAATCATCTAGGTGGGGGTATATGCAGATACCCTGGAGCCTGCAGAATGCTTTGACAAGGAATAGATATTTTATAAATACCCCTGGTGCTGTAGAAAGGACAAAGGGTAAAAGAGACAACTGAATGGAAAATTGTAAGACATAGAATCTTATGAAAGTGCAGTTGTGTAAGTAAACTTACCATAAACACAGACGCTCAAATGATCACTGCTGCAGCAAACTTATCTATATGGGTTAACTCTTGTCAAGGTCATAACAGCCAGCCAGTTTCCAAACCTTCTGGGCACCTTCCATGCACCCAAACTGTCCAGAAGCTTGAGCTGAGATCACTAAATGATAAGTTTGGGTGCCAAGCCCTTCAGAGTATTCTTGCCAATAGACAGAGGGCAGTGTAGCCCTGAAAGGACAGTGCTAGGAAGAAAAAGAAGTCGTACTCACTATAACATTCCATCTTTGTTGTCCATTTTTATTCTTCCTCAACCAATGGGTTCGGATCCAAGCCACGAATCCAACTCGGCCACTTTCTAAAGATTCTAGGATCTGAATCTCAAGCTCCTCCCTTGACCATAATGCCTCTGACCACTACAACAACTCAGATCGAGTTTGTTGCGATTATATACATCATATACATATAATACCATAATAAAGCTATGACAGGAAAGTGATAGCTGAAAGATCAGCAGCTCAAAACAGGAACTATGGTTCCTAACAACACTTCCATTATGTCTCTCCCAAGAGAAGGACATGGAGAAGGGAGGGAGCTGAGGAAGAATGAAAATAGACAACACAGATGGAACGTTATGGTGAGTACATAACTTCTTTATCTGATGTTGTCACTTTCATTCATTTCTCAACTAATGGGACAGAGTCCCCAGCTACAGTAACCTTGGGTGGCCCTCATGGAAGGATATTACGGAGCACAGCAGAACCAAAAGCAGCTCTTTTCCTGAAAATATCTAATTTACATTGTGCAGTAAAGGTATGAGTATTTGACCAGGAGGCAGCTGCACAAATATCATCAACAGAGGCTCTAGACCAAAAAGCTGCTGAAGTAGATATTGACCTGGTTGAATGTGCCTTCACTTGTCTAGTTAATGCAATACCTTTCAAAAGAAGACATAGGCGATGCAATCTGTTATCCATTTGGCCAGGGTTGCCTTGGAGACTGGCCTTCCCATTCTTAAATTAGAAAAAGAAAGAACTTGTTAATCAGATTTTTTGAATGTTTCTGTTCTATTTAGGTAAAAAACACAATTGTCTATATACATCGAGAAGATGAAGGGTGTATTCCCCCTTATTTTCAAAATTAGGGAAGAAAACTGGAAAATTGATGGCCTGATTGATATTATTTTTAGAGGCAATGTTTGGTAAAAAGGACAGATTTGTACACATTGTAACTCTATCTTTGTGAAAAAACAAGTATGATGGTTTGGAAGATAGTGCTTATAGTTCAGATATTCTTCTTGCAGAGGTTATGGCTAGCAAAAACACAGTTTTCCAAGAAAGAAATTTGAGATTCACCTTGGCAGACAATTCAAAAGAGGAGTGCACTAAAGTTTGTAAAACCATGGTGAGATTCAAAGGTGGGGTGGGGTCCTTTATTGGAGGTCTAAGTAAGAAGGTACCCCTAAGAAATGCTTTACACAACTTAGATGATGCTAAAGAGGAAGCATTATCCCCTATTTGGTAGTTGGAGATGGCTGTCAATTGAACCTTAATAGTAGAAAAACTTGTTTCATCCTGAAAACGTAAGACAAAGAAATCCAGCACTGCTGGGATGGGAGCAGTGAAGGGATCTAATTGTTTTGGATGAGCCCAAATAGTGAATCTTTTCCATTTACTCTTGTAGATTTTTCTAGCAGAGGGTGTATGGGAAGATACAAAAATTTTCTGAACTGGAGAAGACAGCCTGGAATGTCTAGACATCATCAGAACTGGATAAACCAGGCAAGTCAGTTTGAGGCCTACAAGATCTTGGTGACTCTGTCCTGATAGGTGAGATAGGAGGTCTGGACTGGAATCCGGTATATAAGGAGGACATAATAGGTGAGACCAAAGGAAGGGGAATTGCTGAGGCCAAAAGGGAGCAATGAGGATCACTCTGCACTTCAAAAGTTTGCTTTCTGAAGGAATTTGGGGATGAGGGGTAGGGGAGGGTAAGCATAAAGGAGACCGGAGAGCCAAACATGGACTACAGCATTCCTCGAGAACTGTCCCTGAGGAGGGATCAGGGCAAAGAACCCGCTGTATTTGTTGTTGTAGATGCAAAAAGGTCACAGCAAAGTTGACCCCACTTGTGGAAAATCATATTTGTCACTGATTGTTTGAGAGACCACTCATGAGGCATGAGGATGGTCCTGCTGAGCCTGTCTGCTAGAATGTTGGACTTCCCCAGTATGTGTGTTGCTGCTAGGAAGTGGTCGGAAGAGATTGCCCATTACCAAACCCTCACTGCTTTTTGATAAAGTGAGTAAGATCTGGTTCCTCCCTGTTTATTGATGTACCAAACTACTGACATGTTGTCCATTTGCATTGCAATAGTCCCTAGAAGGAGAAAGCTCTGAAAGGCCTGCAATGCTAGAAGCACCGCTCTCATCTCTAGAATGTTAATATGCAGATTCATCACTAGTATCGACCACGTGCCTTGGACCATCTGTCCCAAGTAATTCCCCTCACCTCAACTGGAAGGCATCTGTGGTCAATGTGGCACTAGAGGGTGGAAGTGTAAATGGACACCCTCGCTCAATTTCTTCTGAGTGGACCCACCAAAGAAGAGAATTTCTGCACGCGTGAGACAATTTTATGGGATGGCTCAAGAGATAATGATGAAAGGCCTACTGCACTGCTAGAGTCCATTGGAGGATTCTCATGTGTAAGCAAGTTGTGGGAATCAAAGTTATAGTACCAGCCGTTGAACCTAGAGGATCAATCTTGCTGGAGGCGTTGGAGTGGAAATAACCTGTCTGATGTGTGTTCTCAAATGTAAGTATTCTGTTCTGAGGCAGGAAAGCTAGACAACTGACTGTGTCCAAGTGGGCCCCTATGAAATCTATCACTTGAATGGGATGCAAATGAGATTTTTTTATGATGATGGTGATTCCAAGCACAGTTGCTAGGTGGAGCAGGTAATCTTTGGTTTGTATTAGTAGATGCCTGGTCGGTGCAGTTAGGAGCCAGTCTCCTAAATAGGGAAATACTCTAAAGCCAGCAATCTCAGGTGAGCTGCTACCACTGCCATACATTTGGTGAACACCCTGGGAACTATGGTGAGACCAAAGGGCAGGGCTCTGAACTATTAATGGCTGGCTCCCAGCTGGAAGTGGACATACCTTCATGAGCATCTGTTCATTTTGATGTCACTTGAACACATCCAGTCATCCTTCTGAATAAGAGAGAGAATGGACTGGACCATGACCATCCAGAATTTGGAGTTCTTTACATATTGGTTCAGTAGATATTGTCCAGAATTGGCTTCAGGTCCCTTGTCTCTTTTTTGGCACTAAAAAGAATCTTGAGTAAATTCCAAATCCTGTTTGGTCTGGTGGGACATTTTGGATGACTTTTGTCTAGCAAATTTGCAATTTCTTGAGTTGGTAACTCCTTCTGATTGGGTAGAACATTGGGGAGAATTTTCTTTGGTTTCACTGGAAGTTGTAAAAAGAGAAAGAAGTATTCTCTGGATATGATCCCTTGCACCCAAAGATCCTTTGAGATGGCTAGCCAGGCGTCTTGGTGCAAGGACAGACAGCCCCCTCAGACTGCCTCCAGAGATGGATAGTTGGGCACCCTCTCAAAAGCACTGAAAGGATCTGTCTGAGAAAAAACCTTGAGATCCTTGATTCTGCAGACCCCCTCTGCCGCATGGGCAGTGTCTACCATTATAATTGTTACCCTCTCTGCCTTTGGGGGAAAATTCTCCATGTGACTCCTGGAAAGGACCTTGAGACTTCTTGAACCACATTTTCTTACCACAATTTTGGTTCCTAGAAAATGGCCTCTGTGAGGTAAAAAAGCAAATTCTAACAGCAGACATGGGTCTTTCCATCCTGTTCACTCTGGGAGAGAGTCTCTCTCACTTTTGGGCCAAACAATGAAGATCCATCAAAAGAAGCATTGATGAAAGACACCTAGAAAGGTTATTCAAAGTCAGAAAACTGCATCCAGGCAAG